>NW_025960936.1:0-140000 GCF_023159225.1 Perognathus longimembris pacificus | reverse complement strand
GTGCTATGTATGGCTTGTGATCGGTGGAACTAGGTGCTGTGCACATGGGAGGCGGTGATTGGTAGAAGTACAATCCATGCATGTGTATGACACATCCCTCTTCTGGAATATGAGCAGGCGGTGTTCCATAGTTCTTGGGTGAAGCTGAGAGGTCTACTTCCTGTACTACCTCTCCTAGTGTGGCAATGTTAGGCCTAATAAAGACTTTTGAGTGGTTTGCTTTGCCTACTTGTGGTCATTATCATGGGTTTTACAGGCTGGGATGGTTGCATAAAGAGCAGCTTCCAGCCCCAGTTTTAACCACAGCAGCAGCAATAGCAGCAAGGAAATGGTTGAAGGTTTCCAGGGAGGAAGGGCCAGGAACAGAGATGATGGATAGCTGACACTGCAGAAAGCAGGGTATTTCAAAGAACGGAAACAATAAGCCCAGTAACTAGAACAGTTCCAGAGCAGCCAGGGGTCAAAAGCAAAAGGATGTGACACACAAAGCCTGGGAGCTATAACACCAGCAGCTGTTAATAACCAAAGATTATCATGCCCAATGTTCAGGGGTTGCAACACTTGCTGCTGAGTGCTGGGCAGCAGTAAACCTCTGGCCTGAGCACTTAAAGTTATAAGCCTCTGGCCTTAACAGCGTGTAACCCTAAGCCTCTAGATCTAGAGCTGTAAAGCCTCTGACTTCGAAGGCTCAGAACTTGCTCAAACATAAGCACTAGGTCTGCAAGTCTCTGATCTTTAATGATTGGACTCATAAGTCCTTAGCTGTATGGGCCTAACTCCGTAAGCCTTAGGGTTTGTAAGCCCAGCTTGTAAGTTACCTTGCTTATCTATGATTGCCATCTGCACAGAGCAATATGCACATCCAGTCATTTGTAGCACTCCTGGTGGATCGCTGGTGGTAGCATCCCCAAGACACACAAAGCCAAGCAGGAGCCTGAAGTTCAAGTGCAGATCCTCCTCAAATGCCTTTGACAGACTCTTTGAACTCTAAGATCTAACCTCTGGGTGAGAGCCAAGAGCTAAGGAGGCTTACCTTGAGAAGAGCTAGAATGGGGCCTGCTTTTTGCTTCAGGGACATGGTAGCTCAATTCTGAGTAAGAAACATTTCCACACAGCTATTTGCAGCCTTCCAGATGGCATAAAAGTACAGATTAAGTAGATATGTCCATCCATTCAGTGTGCCCTCTGCCCACAGTGTCAGTCCAGGGACTGGGGTAGACCAGGAAAGAATCCACTAGAGCCCACAGGGTGGAGAAGGGTATCAGAACAGTAAGACACTCAGGAATCTGCTTCTTTTCTTTCTAAAGACATAAGAGTAAAGTTTGCTAGACATTGGTGGCTCATGCCTGTAATCCTAGTTACTCGGGAAGCTGAAGAGATCAGAGGATCAAGGTTCAAAGCTAGTCCTGGGAAGGAAAGTCCATGAGATTCTTATCTCTAATTAGCCTCCAAAAAAGCTGGAAGTAGAGCTGTGGCTCAAGTGGTAGAGCACTAGCCTTGATCAAAAAGAGCTCAAGGACAGCGCCTAGGCCCTGAGTTTAAGCCCTAGGACTAGCGTGCGCGCACACACACAAACACACACACACACACACACACACAAAAGAGTGAAGGCCACTAGTCACTCAGGGAGTAACCTAGGCAAACTTTGTCCCTACCATCTCAGTGAGATCAAACATGAGAATTCTTTGAGGCCATCTAAGGTGATTCACCCCTACAGACAGGCTGCAAATTCCTAAGAACATGTGGTTACTCTAAGTGTCAAATGGGCAGCACAACCCCTAGATGCTCAGGAGAACTGGATGCGAACTTTTAAGGCATGGCAGGAGATGGAGGCTGCAACTGCTGTCACCAACATCATGTTGGCCAATCCTGTCTGCCCTGCATAGCATTCAGGGTCACCCTAAACCTACCGATCTGGGTCTTGTTCTCTCCTCCAAGAGGCTAGTTGGCCCACCGTTGATAGATACTTTCACAATCTCCATTATAACCCCGTTGCCCAAATTTCTTTCCCTCATTTTTCTTGTTAAGAGACAGTATTTTTAAAAAATGAGTCCCTGAGCTCAGCCCTTTTTCCAGCCTCGTTAATTTCATGCCCCAACTCATTTGTTCTGAGGGCCTACTTTCCCCCTCCCCCTGCTGCCTTTCCAGCTATATTCGGGTTTCAGTTCCGTCCTCAGTAACCTTGTGTGCCACTTAGAGTTCTGCGTGTGTTATTCTCTGCCAGGGAACTCTGGGTGTGAAGGAACCACAGAGGTCATCTGCTCACATCCAACCCCTTCCCCATTCCCAAACCTGAGATCCCTTTTCCTATATCCCAGGCTCAAGGTGACTGGGCCTCCATTGCATTTCTCCAGGGCCAGGTTGCTCACTGTCCACGTGCAGCTGAGTCACCACGTGCCTTTAGCTGCGCTTTCCTCTAGAAAGCTGGAACCAACGTGAGCCCCATGGTTCTCTCAGTGTTTAGTCCAAGGCCCGTCTCTCAGACAATGCTAAAAACAGGGGCTGGATCCTCACACTGTTTCTGGGAAGCCTTTGGACCCCGCATTCTTTTGGATGATCAAGACATGAGACAAAGCTCTATCCTCTGGTCCCAGGGAGTTGAGGCCTTTAGTTCCCCTTCTGGGCCCTCCCAGAACTAGAAACTAGAACTAGAAACTAGAAACTAGCTAGAAACTTCTTCCCCTTTGAGCTGGAACTTGCTTTTGGGCTGTCCCCACCTCTGCAGCTAGCACTGTCTCAGGAACCATTCGGAAGCAGCAGCATTCCCCCTCCCTAGGCCAGACCTTAGACACGGGAGAACAGCAGGTGTGTGCTTGTCCCCTAATCATCCTGCTCTCCCCTCCCCAGCTCTGCTGGTGGCCCAGGCATCATCTGCTTCTCTTTGGGAGACAGTTGGCCTTTTCTATGAGGATAAGGTCCTCGAGTGTGGTCTACACACAGCAGGACAGCTGTCATTGTGAATGCAACACAAGCTGGCACCAGGGCCCTGGCAGCTGTGCTCCTACCATTGGCTCATGTGAAGTCAACAAGAATCCCCAAGTCCATTTGCATATATGCAAATTGGCTCTATTCCCTGGACAACAGACTGAACCATGGAGTGGTTGAAGCCCAGGTCTTCATTTGAACCCAGGTATCTCTGTCTGTGGAAATTCTTGGGGATTCTCTTGGAAGGGCTGTCCCTTATAGCCTACTGATATTTCCAAGGCCCCATAATTCAGAGGTTGTGGCCCCATAATTCAGAGCTATGGTAAGGAGAGGTCCCTCAGAGACAATTATATTAATTAATTAATATTAATATTCTCACCCTACTGCCCTGGCTTGCATGGGGAAGGAGCCTTCTGTCTTTTTTTTTGTGTGGCAGTACTGGGGTTTGAACTCAGGACTGCGCAGCCTAGGCAAGTGCTCTACCACTTGAATAGCATCTTGCCTTTATGGCTGGGCTGGACCGAGATCCTCCTGTTTTGGCTTCCCACCTAACTTGAAATAACAGGTGTCTATAAAAGGCTTCAGATTTTTATTGATTAAAATGAAATCTCAAGAACTTTTTGCCCAGGCTGGCCTCAAACTGAGCCTCCTAATCTCAACCTCCCAAGTAGCTAGGATTATAGGAGTGATCCACCTGGCTCAAGATTCCTGACTCTGTAATTTCAAAGCCATGGTTCAGAGAAGGAGAAGAAGCCCAAACAAGGATCCATAAACCTCACTACTGCAAAGAAATGAGCCAAGTTCTCTGGGTCTGACTCTATCCCACTTCTGTTTTTCAACTCAGCAGGCAAGATAGGGTTTGAACTCAGAGCCTTGTGCTTGATGTATGGGTTCCTTACCACCTAAACCACTCCACCAGACTTTTTTGCCTTGGTTATTTTGTCATACATGTAGGCCTGGCTGGGTCTAGAACCACAATCCCCATAACCTCCCCATCTCTGCTTCTCAAGTAGCTAGGATTACAGGCTTGAGCCAGTGTGCCAAAGTCCTGGGAGAGTTTGAGGGCACAGGAAGTCCATGAAGGACCAATGTGTGGAGGGCCAACTATTCCAGCCCCTGGGGAGTCAGGAGCCAGAAATGAGTTCTGAGACATTAGCCAGGGGCTGCCTCTCCTCTGCCCTCTGGCTCTTGCCAGAGGTAAGAATGAGTGACTACACCCAATCCCATTTGGAATGGGAGGAGTGTGTGTGTGTGTGTGTGTGTGTGTGTGTGTGTGTGTGTGTTGGGGGGGGGGGGCTGACCAGTGGCAGACATAGGAACTACCTGCAGTGGGCACGGGCCTCAAGTTTGGACAGAATGCTAGAAACAGGACCAAGAGCAGCCAGCCTGCAGGATAGACTGCCTGGTTCTCCAACTGAGCTGTGATCTCAGCAAGTTCTCACCAAAATTTCAGCTCTCACACATCTATCAACCTGTAGGGAGACTCCCACAGGAGCCATGGGTGAAGCTCCTTAGTGAAGGGCCCTGCTGACAAGTCTGAAGCCCCCTGCTGCTATGGCAAGCCAACAGGCCACCCTCTGAGATCCTGCCTCCAGGGACCAGACAGACAGACTTGAGACTTGCTTTGCAGGACACCCTTCACCTTCACTGGGCATGACCAGTGGAGCTACCATCATGCCCTTCCCTCCTAAGCCCCGCCCTGTAGGGCAGGCCACAGTGTGGGGCTAGGCTGCAGCTCTTCTTGCCCTTCCTCCACAAGCCTGCAGGGGAAGAAGGCAGCGGCATCCTTACCCCCATTTCATAGACTAGGAATTGAGAACAGGGAACTCTGATTGCAGTATTAGCCACCCAGAGAAAGGTACAGAGCCAGATGGGGAGTGAAACTCATAGAGAGATGTCCTCCACAGGCCAGTCCAGAGCACCCAATCTACCCTGCCCCTCCCTCTGCTCTGCCTCTGCCAGACAGTGACCAGATAAAAAACATCCCCCTGGAGATACAGGCTCTTCTAAGTTCCTCTCAGGAACAAAGTACCCAGGTATTGGGGCCCTGCCTTACCCAGGAGCCTCCTGAGTGAGTTGTGCCTGCTATCCCCTTCCCTCTGCAGTCTAGCAGTGCCTCTGTCCCCCACCCAGAAGCCACTCTCAGCCAGGCCCCCCAACTTCCCTCTGCTACCCTGCAGAATGGTGGCCAGCCATCTTCCTTGACATTGTGGACAAAAGCTCTGCTCCACCCTGCATTCTCCCTCTCTCATCCACAGCTTCATACACCCTTCCGAGGCTGCTATTCCCCTCTCTGTTCTAGCATTCTCCAGCTGCAAATCCAGGAGTGACTAGGCTTTGAAATCCTGCTTTGCCTTCAAGATCAAGCTCACAATTCTCCTGTTCCAGAAAGCCTTGCACAAGACCCCCAGCTACCACCATATCACCATCACAGGGGGTTCCTGCCAAGTTCCCGACCCTTCGTAGCTGCAATGGCTGTACCCATGCTTGCCAGATGGTGATCAGAGGTGGGGGAGGGGGGATGTTGCACAGACTGTCCATGCTCCATCATGTGGCTGGTACCAGACAGGGCCTGAGGGTTTACACTGAGGATGTGGATAGAACTAGACTCAGTCTAGTTCTATCCACATCCTCAGTGTGTGCATAGTGGGAAGGGTGGATGACAAGCAGAGGAAGGCCCAGACCCTGGGGAGGGAGGGAGAGAGGAAGGGAGAGAGAGAGGGAACTCATTGGCCACCAGAGACACACAGTCCAGAACTGCCCAGTTCCTGGTTCACTCACTTTCCTCTTCTTAAGATTTCTAAGAGGATCCTCTGGCCTTCCTGAGCAGAAGGTTCCTGTGCCCTGGGCAGCAGAAGGCCTCCTCTGGGCTCCTCCACAACACAGTCTAGTTGGCCCCCCACTGCCCAGCTCCCTTGGGGTGCCTGCACACCACATGGGGCTCCTGGGCAGCTGCCCCAAGGGCCTTCTGTGCAGCCAGGCTCCTCTGTAGCACACAGCCCAGGAGAGTGGCCGCCCATGAGCACCAAGCAGGAGCACTGAGGAGGATGCCCACAGGGTCACATCCTGCTCTGTCCCAACACCGGATTCTTCTGACTGTGGGGCCCTTCCCTCCATACACCCCAGGGCCCATGGGTCTTCTGGTAGGCGAGACCCTGTAGGCACTGAGGCTGAAGTGATCTCAGCAGCAGGTGGAGGTAGGAGAAAAAGTTTGAAAAGTGTGGCTGGACCGGACTCCATCATTAACAAAGGAGGAACCTGAGGCCAGAGGTGGAGAAGGCTGGGAAGGACAGGCACACACATGGCTCTCCGGATAGATGCTCTGCCTTGCTAGTGCATCTGGAAACCTCTTGGGGGGAGATCGGGTTTCCTTCCAGGTTTCTGTGTGACCTTGAGCCAGTCACCTTCATGCTTCCACCTCAATTCCTCTTGCATTTTAAAGAGGACTACAGATGCGCTCTGGGGTTGCAGGCCTGCTTGAGAAAGCATAGCCACTGTGCACAGCCAGGCTGTGGGAAGGACAGTAGGGCCAGGAGGCCTGTCAGGACAGACCTATCCTCACCAGGCAGTCAGGGCTGTTCAGAGGGAGACCAGCTCATTGGCAGGATTTGTGAGCTTAGTTCTCCTTACTTCCCAAGCGAGGGTCCTGCCTACTGCTCCCCAAAGTCTCTAAACCCCGCTGCCACTCCCTAGCAAAGCTCTCCAGTAATTCTCCTTCCTGACATGTCACCTGTCCTTGTTACTGCATGGTTGTTCTGGGGATGAGGGTGTATGTGTGAGGTGTCTGGAGGTGTAAGTAAAGGTGGGTGGGGGTATGAAGGTGGGTGTGGATATCTGAAGGTGTGTTGTGTGGTTGTGTAAGTGTGTGTAGGTGGAGTGTGTGTGTGTCCAGCAGCACCTATCCCAGGTATTTCACAACCCAGGTACCAGGCACTCATCTGCAGTACCACAGCCTCAGATCTGAGACATCTAGCAATGTGAAGTGAAGGGAGAGTGGCTCATGGAGACACCGCTGCTGGGTGCTGGGCTGCCCCTGATGTTTCCTCCTTTGTACCCTCTGCTCCTACTCTGTGCCCCATCCTTGCTGGCCATAAGAAATACCCAGGAGTGATACTCATCTATGGGGGACTCTGAGGATAGATGCTGGGAAGTATGAAAGGAGGCATGAGCAGAAAGGAGCCCCATATTAGCCCAGCCCTCTCCTACTCCCGCTGACTGAGGCACAGCCCCTGGGGTGGCAGTGGCAGAGAGCTCCTGGGTCTGGCTGAGGATGGCCTGATGGACACCTGGGATGGGCAGGCCAGGGAAATGGACAGAGGGCAGGCACTGCCTCTGCACAACGGCAGAGAAACTTTGTATGGGAGTGGGTGCACAGCAGCCGCCCCTGCCTACCTGTCACCTCTGCCCTCTCCCCCTCCTCACTCACCCCCATCCACAGCAGGAAAATATCTGGGAAGCTGGGAAGGAACAGAAGGAACCCATGTGCTGTGTCACAGGGTAGTGAGTGTCCATGGGAGCCATCTCTCCAGTTACCAGCCACAGGCCACCGCATTAAGAGTCCCAGAGCACAGATGAAGATGGGGAAGGCACGTGGAAGGAGCTCCAGAGGCCTGGCCTATCATCACCAGGACTCCAGTCCCCAGACTCCCTCTTTCCCCCACCTTCAGCAGTACCAGCTATATTCCTGGCAGGTAAGGCTGGGAAGGAGGGAGGCCCTGAACTTTTCTTCTCACCTTTGAAGTTCACCGTGAGGTCCAGAGCCACGCAGCTTGGGAGAGGTACACCCCACCGGATGCTCTCATGTAGGGTGCCTGCCTCATCCTTAAGACTTGCCTGGCTTCAGTTCTGAAAATTCCACATTCCCCAAGGAACCAGAGGAGCCCATTCTTTGCCCACCACATGGTTTGAACACACAGGAGAGGCTGAGATGGAGCTAGGAGTGTGTACAAATATCTTCCAGGCTATCTAACACCTCCATGCCCCTCTGCCCATTCTCACCTGCCTAGGCAGGAATGCCCCCAGTTCCCTGGAGCTCTTGCTCTATCAGCTGGAAAGTTCTCAAGGCAGGTTGATCATGTCTTCCTGTGGAGGCTCACTCCCCCAGCTCCCCTATCACCCCTTCCTCACCTCTGCCCCACTCTTAAGAGCTCCTGGCACAGTCACTGCCCATTGACTTCTCCATCACTGTCCTCCCACCATGAAGGCTGTGATCGCACTTCCTGGGGCAATTTGGATGAGTCTTTTCCAGCAAGTGATGTGTGATGTCCCCTTTCCATGTGCTGGTGACAGGCAGAGTGGACACCAGGGGCCAAGTCACAGACCCACTCCCCTGCTGCATGCCTGGGGCCTCTGTCAGAAAGCAGAAAGCCTGGCGCCCCTTCCTGAAAAGGAGCAGATCGAAGGCCCTAGGAAGGAGAGTGGTAGGAAACGTATCTGAAGTGCCACAGCAACCTTTGGGGTCCTATGAGGCCTGGTTTGTGTTTGCTGATGCTTATGATGGCCACTTCTCAGTAGGGGAAACTGAGGATAACCTTTGGGAGAGGGACAGAAGCAGGGACAAGGGACAACTGTCAAGCATGGAGAGGCCAAGGTGGTTGGCAGGAGCGATGGAAAGAGGCACAGACCCTAGACACGCTTAGAGAGTGGCTCCGTGTGGCTTGCAGGGATTAAACAAGGGAGGAGGAAAAGAAGGCAGTGGGGAGTGGTCACCGGCCTTCATGTGGCACCGCTCCTCCCTGATGATGCTGCTTGATCTTGGGCCTGACACAGCGGGAGATAGGGCTGGGCATGTCTGCTGTCCTCTACTACCTTCGGGCTAGGTGACTCTGTCCCCAACATGGCTTCAGGCAGGAGGAGGGCAGGGCCTCGGGTGGCACCAGGACAGAGCTTCTCTCTGGGGACCCGTCATTTAGGGTGATGCTCCACAGGAATGCAGAACATTACAGTAGACCTGGAGAAACTGAGCCCTCCCAACCCCCGAAAGGAAATGGAGCCCCTGCTTATACTGAGGAGATGTGGGACAGCCAGGATTCAAGAATGAGGTGCTAAGACTCACCCCCAAAATACTTATGGTTCCCAGGAAGCTTCTGGGCTTGGTGGGGTGGGCAGACAGGCCCCGAGGGAGAGAGGAAGAAGCTGGTCTCCCTCTCGAGCTCCCCCCCACTCCCGCTCATCACTTGCACTGGTCTGTCTTATCCCCTGATTGAGCCCCAGGGGGAGGCTGCCTTCCTCCTCTCCCTGTGTCCCCATCTCCTTCAAGCTGTAAACCTGTCTTATAAATGCCGGTGAAAGGCCTGGCTGTCAGCCACAAAAGCCTTCTCTGGCCTCCGCTCTGTCCGCATGTGGCTCCTAGAACAAGCAGGATGGAGGAGAGATGCTGGCATTCAGCTGCTCGGTAAATCTATCGGAGATTTTTATTGCTTCCCGACATCCCTCTGTAAAAGCCACTGTGTTTACAAACCATGGAACTCACTGGCTCCTGGGGACCTGGCTAACAGCTTAGGTAAGTGGCAGGAGTAAGTGGCCCTCTCTTTCAGCTTGCCCGTCTAACTGGACAACCTTTGGCCACCAAATCATGGAATTTCAACCTCAGCCTCCAAGTTTGTAAAGTAGAGGTACAAGGCAGCTGAGGGCTGCTGGTGGTGGGGGGGGTGTCACTCAAGCAGGAGAGGCCTTGTGTTCATAGGCAAATACCGCCAGAAAATAAAAAAGGAGAGGAGTGATTCTAAGTCTGCTCCTGAATGCTTTTGGCTCTAAGAATGGCACCACATCTCCTTACTGGGCAGATATTAAAGGAGGGCATGGCACTGGACAGAGGAATAAGGCATAGCTGTCCTGCTTTCTGCTGTAGGCTGTTCCAGCTATTGTGCACCTCCCCCCTCCTTCCCCAGCTGCTGGCCTCCCACCAATGCCTGCTGCCTGACAGATGAGGCTTTGAGGTTGAAGTCATCACTCAGAGACTTCTGGGATCCAAGCAGCAACCAGCCACCCAACAGCAGGTCCAAGTCAGCACAGGCTAGAGGCCCCAGAGGCAGGGGAACAACTGTCAGGAGCCCAGAGGGCCTCACAGGAAGCAGTGGGTGAGTCTAGTTGGAAGATTCCTTTCATACCTCTTTTCTATCCCTGGAGAGAAGACAGAGCATATGGGTGGGCGCTGGTGGCTCACACCTGTAATCCTAGTTACTCAGGAAGCTGAGATCTAAGGATCACAGTTCAAAGCCAGCCTGAGCAGGAAAATCTGTGAGACTCTTATCTCCAGTGAATCATGGAAAAGCTGGAAATGGAGCTGTGGTTCAAGTGGTAGAGTGCCAGCCTTGAGCAAAAGGAGCTCAGGGACAGTGCCCAGGTCTTGCAAGCCCCAGGACCAACCAGCAGACACACACACACACACACACACACACACACACACACACACACACACAGCACACACACACACACACACACACACACACACACGAGAAGGGTGTGGTCCAGGTGTCCTCAGCTGAGCAGGGGCAGGAACTGCAGAGAGCTCAGTTCCGTGACTCCGGGAGGCTCTAGAAAGGTGGTTGTGGAAGATCAGCTTGTTTTATTCTACAAAGGAAGAAATGGAGCCATTAGGTGTGGCCATGGCCTAAGGCCAACACCCAGCTCCCCAGCTCCTGGGGAGCTTGTGGTGGTGCAGGCTCTTCTTCCCTTTGGGGTGAGGACAGACAGGACCACACCCTGCACTCTCAGTTGCTTTCCTGGACCCCTTTTCTCCTCGCAGGGGTCCTTCATCTGACCTACTATGTGCTGCATTGTGCCAGGCTTCTCGGGCCATTGTCTCACTGAAGTCTCCTGTTGGGAGCGCTCATTGGCTCCTTTGTGCAAAAGAGGAATTGAAGACCAGAGTCTTGAGCACCTCCAAAAGCTGCTCTTCTAGCCTCTGAGGTCTTGGGCCCCCAGCCTCTTGTGCCCAGCCAAGGATGCAGCTGCTGTGCCCTAGGGCATTTGAGGCCGGTTTCTCCCACTGAAAGTGGGAGTGCTGGTGAGAGCCCCTCCCTCTTGGGAGGCAGGGTGACACAGGGCGTGGATGGACAACCAACCCAGCCTGACAGGCTAGGCTCCTATTCTTCAAGATGTCACCACGGGGATGGAGAGTCTTGACATGCTGCATGCAAGGCAGGGATGGAGGGCTTGGGCTGCTGCTATGTGGGTTTGGGGGAACAAGGGCCCAGGGGAGGAGGGAAGAAGAAAAAAAAAAAAAAAAAAAAAAAAAAAAGACACCAGTGCCTGACTCCAAATACATCTTTATTTAAAAACTTGTTAGGGGCTGGGAATATGGCCTACTGGTAAGTTCTCGCCTTGTATACATGAAGCCCTGGGTTCGATTCCTCAGCACCACATATATAGAAAAAGCCAGAAGTGGCACTGTGACTCAAGTGGTAAAGTGCTAGCCTTGAGCAAAAAAAAGCCAGGAACAGTGCTCAGGCCCTGAGTTCAAGCCCTAGAACTGGCAAAAAAACGAAACACAAAAACTTGTTAAAATGAATTCCTCTCATACTTTTACATACATGAGGTAGTTTGTCATTGGTAAGGAAAATGTGAGAAATCACTAGCTTGGGTACATTATTTTCCTAAATAAAATTTGGATTTCAAAGTTTATTTGCCAATGTCATCATCACCTGTCAATTCTGGCTATCTTCCTTACATGCCATATATTCATTCATTTCTAAACTATAAAAAGACTATTAAACAGGGCGCAAGACATCACAAGAAATGTACACACTGCCCTACTATGTAACTGTACCCTTTTTGCACAACACCTTGTCAAAAAATTTGTGTTCAATTAATAAATAAATTTTAAAAAAAGACTATTGACTAATAAGTAAACCTACTAACAAGTTCTGAACATACAACACTCTATAAACTATCATTCCATATTAGGTAGTACAAGATCTGAGACTGCCTTTCACAGCAAGTGTATACAATGACAACAGGATACAAAGGAAAGCATTTTCTAAGTTATCAGATACAAAGAAACCATAGAAAGCTAAGAAATGGTAAGAACAGAAGTTGTGAAAACACATGTATCTTTTTTTTATTTTTCTGTTTATAATTTTCTACTTGTTCCCCCTCCGGTATTTTTTTTTTAATCTTTCTTTTCTTCACGGTGAACAATAAGTGGTTGAGGCCCAGAAGAGCACAAAATGGAGAGGAAAGGAATCAAGACAGTCTGCCCTCTCTTGTCTGTGCATAGAGTGCAAGACGATATACAGCTAAGTTCACCACGTATGTATACACCAGCAATTGGGAAAACAAGATGAAAGCAGCACTTTGGAAAATCACCACTGGCAGCAAGACAAAATAACTAAACTAACAGCAGATCACAGCCTAAGCACTAAGCCAGATTCAAAAATCAGAGTACATCTTGACTACAACAGGCTGACAGTCTACTAATAGAGGCAGAAATGTCAACAATGTGATTTTAAAAAAAAAAACCCACAATGCCCTTTTGTGTCATGGAGATATGGAAAATAGTACAATTATATCTGCCAAGGGTAAGAAAATCCTGTCCGAGACAGAAGTGACCTCTAAGTCAGTTAAAGATGTTCTTCAAAGTGACCTTTTGTTATTGTCTTCCTCTCTGTATTTCTTTCCTTCTGTTCCATAGGGAAGCATTTTAAACAGAAAGAATGGCATTCTCTTTAAAAATAAAGCAAAGACAGATAAGAATGCATGAAATGTACGTATGTAGTTAATAGCTAGAAAATGAGAACGTAACGCTTTTAAGGTATGACAATTATTAAGATTTTTTGTTTTAAAACTCAGGAAACTGCAGGCACTGGTGGCTCATGCCTTCAATCCTACTCAGGAAGCTGGAATCTGAGGATCGTGGTTTGAAGCCAGCCTGGGCAGAAAAGGCAATGAGTCTCATCTTCAATTAACTTCAAAAAGCCAGAAGCAGAGCTCAAGTAGTGAACTTATTAGCCTTGAACAAAAAAGGAGTTCAGAGACGGTACATAGGCCCTAAGTTCAAGTCCTAGGACCAAACCAAAAAACAAAACAAAAATTCAGGAAACTCTACAGCATTGTTGAGAGGTTTGATGAGAGATGAGAAAGACATTTTGACAAACGTTGCACAGATCCGATGATGCAGTGGGAATGGTTTCAGGACATCAAGGAAGAAGGAGATACTATGGAACTGTCATTGTAGCAGGAACAGGAAATCTGGAGACCATCAATAATTATTCAACAAGGTGACTAGGAAAATCATCATAGCATCAATAATCATTTAAAAAGTGCTTGGACCAGTTGAGTATGAAATCAACTCTGCATCTAGAAGGCCAATAAGCACTAGAACTAGAATTCAGAGGAGAATGGGGATCAACAAACACTCTCAGATGTGTCCATTAACAAGTGAAATCTGAACCATTTAAAATAGCACTTACTTTCTGCATAATACACACGGTCAAAGACAAACTGCTTAGCTTTTCTTTGTTTTTTCACTCACCCATAAGGCATTAGAAGAACATCTAACATGAAGTCCAAAAGCAGCTGCACAGTCTTTGGTTTCTCAGCAAGATTAAACGGAGAAGCTGATTTTGATGATTCAACAGGGTATTTCATGTGAAAAAGGGTTGGTATTAAAAGATGCATTAAGCTGAAAAAAGTAATTACATTTATTGCAACTACTTTTTAAAATATGGTTTTTATATAACAACAAAACAAAAATCACAACAAAAACTGGTAGTTCTAACAACAGCTACTCATTTGCAACACCACTCATATACAAAGTCTTAGTCTAGAACTTGTTTTGATTGCTTTCTTCTTGACCATTCACTGTATTTAAGTGATGATGGCTCAGTATTTTTAGTGATGACTCATCACTAAAATCATCTGAAAGGGAAAAAAGCCCATAAAACAAACTTAATGTTAGCCTCTACAATTACCTAGAGATTTTATATTAAATCTTATGCAATATCTTTTCAATAAATTTTTTCTTTCTCACAATTACAATAAAGTTATTGTAAATTCAGATGCTTCAATCATAACAATATCTTGAGAATACTATAGAATTTCTACCTTGTGACTAACACATTTTTTGGTGGTGGTAATGGTAGTGGTCATCATTGTACAGCTTGAACTCAGAACTAAGCTCTTTCACTCAAGGCTAGTGCTCTACCACTTTAAGTCACAGCTCCACTTCTAGTTTTCTGGTGGTTAATTAGAGATAAGAGTCTCAAGAGGACTTTTCTATCTCAGCTAGTTTTGAACTATGATCCTCAGATCTCAGACTCCTGAGTAGCTAGGATTACAGGTGTGAGCCACAAGCACCTAGCTCCACTAACACATTTTGTTATTTTTTAAATACATGAAGACAATTTCAAAAGTGCTTGTGGGTTGTTGTTGGTTTGTTGTTTTTTTTTTAATGTGTGTGCCAGTCCTGGGATTTGACCTCAGAACCTGGGCCTGACCTTTGGTGCTCAAGGCTAGCACTCTACCGCCTGAGCCATGGTTCTACTTCTGGCTTTTGGTGATTAATTGGAGATAAGAGTCTCACAGACGCTCCTGCCCAGGCTGGCTTCAAATCACTATCTTTAACAATCGATCCTTGCTAGGATTACAAGGTGTGAGCTACCAGTGCTAAGCTATTAAAAACATTTAACTCTATCACTTTTCCACAATTCCTGCAATCTTTTGTAATGATTCTCATTATTAGAGGCCTTAGCTAGATGTTTTAGCTATGTTTATAAACAAGTGATATTATCTAAACTCTTCTACTTTGCCCATACCCATATTAACACAATTAAGTGCTGTCACTTATTTAAAAAAAAAAAAAAAAAAAACTTACCAACTGACTTTTTTTATCCTCTACAATAGAAATATTTTCATGAAAAAGATTTTTAGGGGGCTGGGAATGTGACTTAGCGGAAGAGTGTTTGCCTAGCATGCACGAAGCCCTGGGTTCGATTCCTCAGCACCACATAATGAGAAAAAGCCGCAAATGGCACTGTAGCTCAAGAGACAGAGTGCTACCCTTGAGCAAAAAGAAGCCTGGGACAGTGCTCACACCCTGAGTCCAAGCTCCTGGATGGGGAAATAAAGGGGGGTGGGGGGACTGGGAATATGGCCTAGTGATAGAGTGCTTGCCTTGTATACATGAAGCCCTGGGTTCGATTCCTCAGCACCACATATGTAGAAAAGGCCAGAAATGGTGCTGTGACTCAAGTGGTAGAGTGCTATCCTTGAGCAAAAAGAAGGCCTGAGTTCAAGCCCCAGGAATGGCAGAAAACAAAAAGGTTCTGATGTTTGCCATTACACAAACTGTTTACAAATATTTGACAGAAAGCCAAGCACAGGTGGCTCATGCCTGTAATCCTAGCTATTCAGAAGACTGAAATCTGAGGATCATAGTTTGAAGCCAGCCCAGGCAGGAAAGGCTGTGAGACTTTTACCTAATTAACCCTCAAAAACCTGGAAATGGCACTGTGGCTCAAAGTGGTAGAGCCTTGAATGAAAAAGCTCAGGGATAGTGCCCAGGTCCTGAGTTCAAGCCCCAGGACTGGCACAAAAGAAAAAGAGGAAGGGAGGAAGGAAGAGAGGGAGGGAGAGAGGGAGGGAGAGAGGGAGGGATTTCTGGACACTTATATGGACACATTAAATTTTAACCCCATTGTATACCTTTCAAAATTCAAATAATGCATAAATATATGCAGTAACTCAGAGGTACCACAGGTATCAAGCACTTATTGTTTGAGTTCAAAATTTCCCATTTGTCAAGTGAAACCAAATGTGAACTTGCATTTAAAGGTGAAGTCATAATATTCAATGCAAATCCTATGAAATTAAGAAAACTGAAGGAGGGAGAATGATGAAAATAACAACCATCAAATGCATTATATTCCTAAACTAATTTGATATATGGTAACTCTTTTGTACAGCTACTTCAAGATAATAAAAAACAGAGTTTTGACTCCTGTAGGTGGAAAATAAAGCAACCAAGTGAACCCTACCTGTCCTGCTGTGGCTGAGGCTTCCCCTCCATGGCAGTAAGAAGTGTAGGGGCCAGTTCACATTGCTTTTCTACTGGCAGACGAGGATAGCCCATCTTAACATAAATTATAGTAAAATTCTAATACAATAAGAGAAAAGCAAGTGAGCATAAAGGAAACACTGTATAATTTCAAAAGACTTATTTATTAGTAGGGAAATATGGTTATAAGAAAAACACTGCAAATATGAATCAGTTTCTCCCCAGGTTTATGACAATTTTGACCAACAACTATATCTAAGAGAAAGAACTCAAGTCATCCTACACACAACTACTCACATTAAGGTGGGCAAAGACAGCTCAACCTAAAGCACTTACATATGCAATTACCTATCCCTAACAAGAAGAAAAAAATGCCCACTTAATCTATCTAAACTTCTATGTCACACATTACAGATCTCCCAATCTTGTTCTATCTGTTCATTCTTACCGACTAGGAGACCACGTGTTAACCAATCCCAAGCTGCCATTTCCCAATAGGTCACTTACTAAAACAACCTTAGAATACTATAGCACTTTGTGATTCCTCACTCGTTATTCAGCAATGAGTGATGAATAAGGGAAGCTGAGGACTGTGGGCATATTCTATCTCTATAATCTACATAAAAGCTAAACGTGAAGCAACTTCTCCCCCGCCCTTCCATGAAGGCAAGTCTGAATTAGCACATAAGATAGAGTTGCTTTTCTGAAGGATTCTTCACTAAAATGAACAGGCGGCATACGATTATCACTTCAAATACCATCTAGCTGGCACGTCTTTTGGCACATGGTGTTTCTATTTGCTTAAAGAAAGGGACATCTGTAATGGAGCTCTGTGAACAGAACACAGGCACAGACAAGATGTCTAAACCACAAAATGCTTCCAAAAGTTTTGTAACTCTTAATGTTAAGATTCAATACATTCTGTCTCAATGCCAAGAACTGCAAAGACCCAGAGGAAAAATATTACTTGTCTTCACAGGGCATGGGCAATGTTTACATTTCATGTTCATGAAGACAATGTTTTACCAGGAATATTTAGCAGCCTCAGATTCACTTCACTTTTGAAAGGATATCTTTCTGAACAGTCATATCAGAAACACAGAAGCTGTTTTCTTCCCTCAAACCTTCCTGTCTTCTTGACATTTCCTTCTATTATCCTTTATCCATGGCTATGCTACAGAATCCCTTTCTTTCTTTAATCACACCAGTCTCATATAATCCCTTACTAAAAATTATCCTTATTAATTAAACCTCACTTTTTAACTGTTACATAAAACATAAAAATATACATATTAGTGAGATAATGTTTCAATATATAGACATACTGTGTAATGTTTATTTTACATTGAACATATTGCCTCAGTATCCTTTTTTATGATGAAACTTTCAAAGTCCTTTCCTTGAACTTTTTCCAAGCTTGTTTTTTGTTATGATGTGCTGTTTTGTTTTGGCTTTTGTTGTTGGAGATAAGGTCTTACTATGTTATCCAACCTAGTTTGGACTGCCTGAGTTCAAGTCTACTGCCTCAATCATTCAAGTGCCATAGCTGGTACTTCAAGCTTTGGGAACCATAAAGTGCATTACTGTTCTATGTACTTCACCCTACTATACAATACTATATTGTCATATGTACTCCACCCTACTGTAACAGCACAATAGAGATTCTTGCTCCTTTCCAAATTTAATTTAGTAACCATTAGTCAACTTTTTCCCTATCCCTCTTCTTCTCTTCTCACCAGTTCCTACTACTACTTACTTTCAATTTCTAGAAGATCAACATTTTTAGATTCTATAAGAGATCATTCTTTTTTATATCAACACACCTGGCAAGCCACTTAACCAGCATTTCTTTGCCCAGTGTGAACAACTATTTATTTCTTTGTCCCTACCATTTCTTCTAAAGTAGTATTTCCTCAGGATTGGAACTCAGTAACAAAATAGTATGTCATTAAAAAGAAATACCTGTTTTTACTTAGAAGTAGTCCAGGATAAAATTATAAGCATGCTAATACACTGAATATAAACATTAAGTAAACTTACTGTAACCCAGAAAAATATTCCAAAACAACACTTACTGTGACAAAGGAAACTGCAGCAGGATCCTGGTACTGAACCAACAATGTCTCTACTGGGAGTTGTATTTTGGGGCGGCTTTTTATACGCTTATTCAAATGAACCAGTAGTTCCATTACCTAAAATAGAGCCAGAAATTATCAATCATATCTTAAAAACAAATTCGTTTCTCAGATATTTATTTTAGTCAATTATAGTTGCCTTATTCTTTCTTCTTGTTTGTTTGTCTGTACTGGGGTTTGAACTCAGGGCCTAGAGTTTACTAGATAAGTAATCTACATTTGAGCCATGCCTCCAGCCCTTTTTGCTTTAGTTTGCATTGCAGAGAGGGTCTTTCTTGGGCTTTTGTGCAGGCCAGTCTTGGACCAGAATCCTCTACCTCACCCTCCTGAGTAGCCAAGATTACAGACATGTATCAACACACCCTTATTGTTTTAAAGAACATGAAACCTCACATGTCAGAGTGTAGGTCAAAATATGTCTTGAAATACATCATGAAATACACACACACAATAGATAGATAGATAGATAGATAGATAGATAGATAGATAGATAGATAGATAGATAGATAGATAGATAAAGATGATCCTACTGGTTTCCAGTTCCTACTAGTCTGCAACTTCAGGGAGTATTTCGGGGGGGAGCACGAGGACTGTGAGTCCTAGAAAGTGGATGAATTCCAAGCCAAGAACCAGTTCTAAGTATTGGGGTCTAAAATAACACAGTACACCACATCTACAGAAGCTCAAGAGTATTAAAAATTTATAAAAGCAAAGTGCAGACTATAAAAAGTCTGACAAAACACTAAAGTATTTATTTTATTCTAAATTGTGTGTATGTATGCATGAAATAACAAGCTTCTATTCCTTTACTGAGGAAAGAGAACAAAAATAGAAATTATCAAGTCAACGGGTTCCTGTGGGTGGGAAGTGAGGGATAGAAGCTTATAACAAATGGTTTCCATCTTGCACCAATAGATTATGTTGCTAAGAGAGAAAAACACTGAGCTCTGAGAAAGGTTTTTTGGTGTTTTTTTTTTTTTTTGGTCAGTCATGGGGCTTGAACTCAGGGGCCTGGGCTCTGTCCCTGAGCTCTTTTGCTTAAGGCTAGCACTCCATTACTTTGAGCCACATTGCCACTTCCAGTTTTCTGGAAGATAATTGGAGATAAGAGTACCATGGACTTATCCTGTTCAGGCTAGCTTTCAACCATAATCCTCAGATCTAAGCCTGCTGTGTAGCTAGAATTACAGGCATAATCTCTACCATTTTGAAATTTGTTTGGCAGCCTGTAAAAGTTCAAAGGATGTGCTTTGTATGTGCTTGGCATGTACAAGATCCTGGAGTTTCATCCTAAGCACCACCAAAGAAAAACAATTTTAAAGGCCATAATTTTAATACACTTGATTTCAGGCTAGAAAGCAGTAAAACTGGGCAAATCTTATACCAAATATTTCTAGCTAAAAATAATGCTCTTATAAATTACTAATTAACTCAAAAAATGAAACTAAACACTGCATATCAATACAACCATAGGGAATAAACAAACTAATAATCAAATAAATAAACTGAAGTTTGTTGGTGGCTCTGAGCTTTTTAAACAAATACCATGATTTTATTTAAAGTAAGTATTTAATTTGGCAGCCAACCTTACATTTTGAAGTTTATACTTGATACCTATCTTTCTGTTAAATAATAGCTATTGTATTTTTAATAGCTATTGTATTTATAATAACATTGTTATGATAAAGGTTTGATACCTATCTTAAACAAGTTCATTAATCATCCCAAACCTGTTTCATCCACAAAATTTGAAGACTTACCTCACATTATCATGTAAAAATATAACTCCTCAGCACTTGCTTAACACAAAGTAACTACTATTATTATTATACAAATAATAGTTGTACCATAACTATTACTATTATGTAAATAATAATCTTATGAGTAGAAATAATTTGAACAAAAGTAGAAATAATACACTTAACAAAAAGGAAAATCAACGTAAAAGCTGGTTTGCCTTTCAAAATGACCATAAGAAAAGTTTAAACCTGGGCTCAGTGATAGCTTTCTAAAGATCCTACGTTAATAACCTAATACCACAAAAAAAACATAAACATAGATAAATATTTGATAGTATTAATAAAATTGAGAACAGAGAACAAGGATGAATTTCCTACATTAGGAAGAAAGAATAAAATTAAAAGAAAGTAAAGGATATATCACCTAAAATTTAAAGATGATCAGTTAGGCAGCAGTGGCTTACACCTGTAATCCTAGCTACTCAAGAGGCTGAGATCTGAGGATCACAGTTCAAAGCCAGCCAGGGCAGGAAACTCTGTAAGACTCTTTTTTTTTTTATTTTTATTGTCAAACTGATGTACAGAGAGGTTACAGTTTCATACATTAGGCATTGGATACATTTCTTGTACTCTTTGTTACCTCTACTCTTATCTCCAATAAATTACCCAAAAGGCAAAAAGTGGAGCTGTGACTCAAGTGGTACTGAAGTAGAGTGGGGGTTCGCTACAATGAAACAGGGTTCCCCCCAAGGGAAGGGATTCCTGGTTCTCCCAAGAGTCCACCACACAGTCTCCAGCTACAAGGTGACAAAAAGACAGTTTTATTGGGGAAGTAAAAAGTGAACAAAAAGTGAACCGACCGGCCTTGGTCGCAGCCCGGACTCGGGAGCCGAAACTGCCAACCACGTGTGGAGCCCAGACTCGGGAGCTGGGCTTGTACACACCTGGGCGGCCCAGACTCGGGAGCTGGGACCGCCCCCGTGTGGCCTTCCAGCCTGGTTATAAGGCAAACATCACAGACAAACTTGTCACACGCAGGTGACCAATGAAGATACAACACTTACAGAGCATGCTAGGCCGCACGCAGGTGGCCAATAGAGTTACAGTCTGTCTCATAATATTTATTTGAACTAACCTATCATTCTAGTTAGAATTGACGCATGGATTTGGCGGGGCACACATGATGCAGGCGGATATGCCTATTCATAGCTGGTTTCCTTGAAGCTCCCAAGCCTCAGGTGGTTAATCTACATAACTTATCATAATAAAGAGGAGGACACAGGTTCCCTTGAAGCTCCCAGGCCTCAGGTAGTCAATCTACATAGTAAAAGGAGCTTCCCTGAATAGGGTGGGGGAGGGCTTAGTGGAGATGGAGTTGGCTTCTGCTCTAATCTGAGCTGGAGTCAACCTGAAGTCCCTCCACAGCTATTGATGGCACTGGGCAGATCTGGCCTCCCCACTACAGTACCACATGAGATTTGAGCAAAAGAAGCTCAGAGGCAGTGCCCAGGTCCTGAGTTCAACCCAGGACCAGAAAAAAAAAAAGATGATCACAGGTGGTTTTCTAAATAAACAAATTTTAAAAATACAAAGAATCAAAATATCCTAAGTGAGTTTAAAAATTAATACACATTAAAATTATGAATGACAGTAAAAGGCTCTGTGGGGAGGGAGGCAGGAGAGGGTAAAGGAGGATGTGTATGATCAAATTTATCTGCATATATGAAAATACAATATTGATACAGTTTGGGGAAGTAAAGGAAGATGACAGGAGGGATGAATTTGATTGCAATACATTATACGAATGGAAGCGTCACAACTTATATAATTAATATATGCTAAAAGAAAAATCATTTTTAAAAAGATTCAAACAAAAATCCTTGGCCTGAACTGATAGGAGGTTCTCTGTCTCATGGCTTCCACTTGGGGTCTGCACTCCAGCAGCCTGGGTGACTGTTTTGCTACCACCCATTCCCTTGTAAGCTGGTGCCGCTGACTCCTGGGTTCCTCCTACCTATCTGTCTTCCTTTCACCCACTGACCACATCAGGGTGTTCCCTGAAGGCATCACCCTCAGCCTCAGCTCAGGACTCTAGTACCCAGACTCTCTGACTTCAGTGGTCTCCCCCACCTCTCAGCCTTGCTGGTTACTGAACACCAAGAGGCCTCCTGCCAACAGCCCAAATCATGTTCCCAGGTATGTTCTTCACTGAATCCTTTCTTTTTCTATCTTAGCAAGAATCATAAACTATACACTATTCACCTGATTGTTTAACACCAGGCTCCTCCCATAAGAGTTGCTTTCACTCACCAGCACATGCCTAACACTCAGTCAAGATTATTGACAGTAAATAACCTAACTAATAAAACTAAGTAAACAGGCATCAACTCATGAAGAGCCTTTTAGACCTTGCTAGATAAGAGAAGGCCATAGGAGGTTTTAAACAGAAGAGTGACATGACCAAACACACATCTATCTCAATGAAGGATTAATAACAGGCACCATAAATATATGACAAGAATGTCATTCCTTCCTCTAAACAGACATTCTTAAAGATACTCTTTCCCCACTGAACCTAAATCAGGCCTCAGAATCCCTCTAAGGTCAGACCTCCAGGAATTCACTGCCAACTAGTCAGAGATCCTTCCCCAAGAGATGAAACCTGATGATAGCTAAAAGACTAGAAGATCTATTGTAAATATGCCAGAAGATTACTAATAAACCATGTTATAAATCAAAAGAGGAAAATGCTACATGTAGAACACTTTCAAAATAAAATATTGATATTATAGTTACCCATCATTTTTAAGTAGTCTTTTGCAAAATATTAAAACATAAGCTACACAAGAATATTCTGCTTTTCAAGACAATTTTTTTGCTTTCCATTTGTAAAAGTTATATTTATTCACTGTTAGCAAATGACTAAAGAGGTTTTTTGCCCTTTACCATATCAACTTCCATACTGGAATCAAGACATAGATGTTAAATCGGGCCTGTATTCAGTCCAGAATAATCTGTGATTATTTTATCTGCCAAGAGAACAGCTGGAGCAAAATGTTAGGGTTAGGGCTAGGCTGAGCATCCAAATTACTTTTAAATCATGAAAATTGGTTTTACATTAGTTATCCACTCTCAAAAACTGTATTTACAATCATGGGCCTGTATTTCAACAATGGGAACAGAAAATTCACTTCCCAATACATACCCATTTATTCACTAATTAATTACCCCCAACAGCCCCAACATACTGCTTACCTTTTTCCGTACTCCTTCTTGGGTGCTGGATAATTTGAGCAAAACAGGAGGAAGGAATTTAGATATAATATTTTGTAACTGTTCATCTGTTTCAGCATGGCCAAGTCGTAAAAAGACCCGTTCAAGCTGATCTATAATAAAAAAAACAAAAAACAGAACTTGGCAAATCACACTTAATCAAGACTAATTTTTGGTTACTTGTTTTTCTATATTGCAGGTCCTCAGTTGGAACTAGTCCTGCACAGGAATGATTCTGACAAGTTTAGAAAGCAACCCTAAAAAAGTATTGTACCTAATTTGCTCCTACAACTGTTCTAATCACTTAGTCTCTAAAAACAATAAAAATAAAAATGGAGGGCTGGAAATGTGGCTTAAAGGTAGAGTGCTTGCCTAGCATGAATGAAGCCCTGGGATCAATTCCTCAATACCACATAAACAAACAAAAAAGCCAGAAGTGGCACTGTGGCTTAAGTGGTAAGAGTATTAGCGTTGAGCAAAAGAAGCTCAGTACTCAGACCCTGAGTTCAAGCCCCAGGACTGGCAAAAATTAAATAAAAATAAAATAAAAACAGAAACAAATCCAAAAGGAACAGAATTCTCCTTTTCTTTTCTTTTTTTTCTTGGGTTAGTCATGGGGCTTGGCCCATCAGCTTTTATGCTCAAAGCTAGGGCTCTACCACTTGAGCTACAGCTCTACTTCCAGCTTCTAAGTGGGTAATTGGAGTTAATAAGAACCACATGGATCTTCCTGTCCAGCTGGCTTCAAACTGCAATCAATCCTCAGATCTCCCCTTCCTGAGAAGCTAGGATTGCAGGAGTAGCCCCCGACCAGAATTCTCTTTTTACATGCAAAGTTACTCAGGTTTTCAAAGAATTCAGTTGCTAGAAAGAAGCCCAAGGCAAAGAACTTCAATCAGATACCAGGGACCACCTATCTTTTGGTGAAACCATTGTAGAAATAAAGTTTCTCCAAAAACAGAATCACTATCCAGTACTGTGTTTTACTATGTTGGAACTACTGAACTACAGAGTAAGACAAGTTTCCATTCAAAGAGCCATTATGACAAACAGGTTAGGTGAGACCATGGGGTGCAGAGTAAAGCTCACACTGTGATTAAAGATAGCAAGTAATCCTATACGTTCAACCAAGGCATTACAGGGTAGAAGGGAAGGTAAGAATGAGACAAACCTACATAAACACCTAGACAATTTCATTGTAAGAAATTATTGTTAAAATTTTAGGTGTTCTTAGCATGTAGAGCCCTAGATTCAATCCCCACCACTGGAGGGAGGGGAGAGGGTGCTACAATGGTATTCAGAAGGCTGAGATTCAAAGGATCTCAGTTCAAAGCTAAGTAACTTGGGCAGAAAAATCTATAAGACTTCATTTCCAAAATACTCAGGAAGACAGACTAGAGGTATAACTGAAGTGGTAGAATGTGACCTAAGCAAGCAATCATCAGCAGTATCCTAATTGTTATGACCTTGATGGTCATGTTTGCTTTTTGAAGGTTCTTACCAAATTATCCATGGCAATAAGGGTGCTTCTCATGTGTCTTGGTTTGGGTGATGGTTGCACACATATATATGTTCCTAAAAAAGACATCAATTTCTACACTTTCATACTTTCTATTGTACATATTATACTTCCATTTAAGAATATATATATATCTATAGGGGCTGGGAATGTGGCCTAGTGGTAGAGTGCTTGCCTAGCATGCATGAAGCCCTGGGTTCAATGCCTCAGCACCACATAACCAGAAAAAGCCAGAAGTGGCGCTGTAGCTCAAGAGGTAGAGTGCTAGCCTTGAGCAAAAAAAGAAGCCAGGGACAGTGCTCAGGCGAGTCCAAGCCCCAGGACTGGCAAAAAAAAAAAAAGAATATATTTATAGAAGCCCTTATTTGTTTATAGGGACTGAAATACTTGCAGATGAACTAATATAGTTACTGAGATTTACTTCAAATAATAGAAAGAAGTGTAATAAATAGAAGTCATACAGCTAAAAACCTTTGTAAATCAATCCCTCTCACCAATGCCAAAGACCTTATGTTCTTGAACGTGGATAGGATAATTAAAATAACAGCCAAAGATGAAGAGGCCAATACCATGAGGAATAGGAAGCCAACATCTTAGAGAAATCTCTCTGAAGTTTCCTTGCTAACTTTGATACTACTTAACAACTCTTTTCTAATGTATTTTCTATATTTTCAGAATATCTTTCAGTGCCACTGATGATATGCATTATGTCTTATTTTTAAATTTGTAGAAGCCATCACACATCGAAAGTACTTCATTTCCTAAATCACAATGAGAGCTCAACCTTTCCTAAGGTGTTCACCAAAGTAACAAATTCTGCCCATATACATTGAATTTAAGCTCATTCCCAATAAATGTTACCCTATTTACTTTGTCACTAGTAAGCCTAGGAAGTTTTTCATATTATTGGCCTCCCAGAACCATATACTTTAAACACTATTTTTAACATGTCACAGAAAGTATTATCTGCTTGGTTGAGGACTTCTCCCATATTTAGTATTATAATTGGCTTTTATAATTGATTTCTGGGCCACTTTTTTGTGAACTGGTGCATTTGGCCATACGTCAAAACCAAGTATTTATTCATATTTCCTTGGTTATAAGCATAATTTTCACAAAATGCTTTCAAAAGCTTTCTGTTGAGTATAAACTGTTTTTTTCTTTTAAAATAAAATTTTTATGAAAAAATGGATGTAAAGAACAATGTTTACTTTTTCTCCAAAGTTTTGGTAAATAATTTGATGAGGAAAGCAAGTTTACAATTCTCAACTTAGTCTAGATTTTAAGAGGTTATTAGGTTAATTTCGGGATTTGTAACAGAATTTTGTTTGGAGTATTTATGATATTGGAATTTGTCAAAAATGTCTGTGTTTCTTTTCAACTAGCTTTTGTTATGTGTGTGCTGCAAGAATGAGAACTTCACGGGGACATATGACCTGGAGAACTTAGTGGAGTAAAATACAAAACGTGTGTGCTTAAAAATAAATAAATAAATAAAATAAATAGAAGTCATATTAATGAAAACAAGACTGATCACTAACTGAAAACTGTTCATTTTTCTGATTAGATACAAAGAATAACTAAGGTTTCCCTCAAATTTCCCTTCTACAGAAAGACAGATTGATCAATTTCAATTGATTGGTCCTGAAAGCAGAAACACTGAGATTCTTGTAGCCACAAGGAGTCATTTTAAATTACCAAAAAATATATAATGTATTTTTATTTTTAAATATTTCCGCATAAGAAAAAGTGCAAGACCTTATGAAGACTGGTAAATTCACTTTTATAAATTCTTCCATAACAGAAAGGTGGAAAGGAAATACTCCCTTCCTATTGTTCTACAAGGTCAGAATTACCCTGAAACCAAACAAGGGCATTTGCCAAGACAAGTAAGTAATATGAATGTCATATGACCATACAGGCAAAAAAAAATTTAAAATTATAATAAGTAAAATAGAAAATCAAATCCAGTGGTGCACAAAAAAAGATGACATATTAGGCTAAAATGGGACTCACTCTAAGAATGGAAAAGTGGTTAAATGTTGTTTAAAATTGCTGCAGAACCACATTAACACAATAAAGGTAACAATAATGTGATCATCAGTATATATTCAGAAATGGTATTCATGTTAATAAGAAAGAAAGAAAGAGTAAATATACACTTGTAAAATACCAAATACATTCTCCCTGAGTCTGAGAGTAAGACAAAGATATTCACTATTCAAAATTCTACTCAAATTTGTATTGCAAATTTTATTCACAGAATTAAGACAAGAAAAATAAAATATGTTAAAATGGGAAAGAAAATAGATTCATTGTTTGCAGGTGGTATCACAGCACACAGAAATTCAAATTAATCTACAGATAAGTTGCTAAAATAATAAAAGACACAAAAATTGATTTTCTTTTTTTTATTTTTTTGGCCAGTCCTGGGGAACTAGGACTGGGGCCTGAGCACTGTCCCTGGCTTCTTTTGCTCAAGGCTAGCACTCTGCCACTTGAGCCACAGCACCACTTCTGGCCATTTTCTGTATATGTGGTGCTGAGGAATCAAACCCAGGGCTTCATGTATGGGAGGCAAGCACTCTTGCCTCTAGGCCGTATTCCCAGCCCCTGATTTTCTACATACAAGCAACAAAATAAAATTTTAGAGTCAAGCATGGTAGTGCACAAGTGTAATGCCAGCCCTTAGGAGGCTTAGAAAGTAGGCCCGTGTGTTTGAGGCAGGCCTGGGCTACATAAATAAATTTTTAAAAATTGAAAACATCTATTGCAATAACAAAACACAACAAGTACCCACAAATTAATCCAGAGAAAGTTATGCAAGAACTAGGTGGAAAACTAAAATATACTGTGAGAAAACAAGGAAAACCATGGGCTGGGAATATGGCCTAGTGGCAAGAGTGCTTGCGTCCTATACATGAAGCCCTGGGTTTGATTCCCCAGCACCACATATATAGAAAAGGACAGAAGTGGCGCTGTGGCTCAAGTTGGCAGAGTGCTAGCCTTGAGCAAAAAGAAGCCAGGGACTGGCAAAAAAAAAAAAAAAAAAAAAGGAAAACCAAAAGAACACCATATTGACAGAACACAAAGCTCAATACAACTAAGGACTCCTAATCAAAATTTGAAGTGTTCCACTATCCAAAATTTTCTGAGTTAATATTACCTAACTGAATGCGAATGGTCCCAGTCAAAATGCAGGTATCCTAAACATACTGTATGAAATCACCTTCTGGCTCTATGTATAAGGTACCATGAAACAAACATAAATGAATTCTGATTTTATACTTGGGTTCAACCACTAAGATAGGGCAGCATTGGCACAAGTCTGAAATTAGGCTGCAGAGGAGACGGAGATGGGAAGATCACAATTGGATTGGGAGGATCACAATTCAAGGCCAACCCAGATATAAACACAGGACCTCTTCTCAACCAATTGATGGGAATAGTGATACATGCCTGTCAACCTAGCCACATGGAAAATGAATCTAGAAAAAAAAAATCACAGTTCCAGGCCAACCCCAAAAGAAGAGTCTGTAGGTCTCCATCTCAACAGCAGTTGGGCATCTTGGCTTATATCTGTCATTCCAGCAATGATATGTAAAATAGGCAGATCTCAGTCCACACATGGACCCAGGCTAAAATCAAGACCCTACCTCAAAATAACCAAAAGGAAAAGGGGAAGACCAGAGGTAGTAGTAGAATGCCTGCATGTCAAGTGTGTGGCCCAAAGTGAAAACACTGCAGTACAGACAAAACACTTCTGGTCCCAAACTTTTTGTATTAGGATTACTCAACTTCTGTCAGTACATTGTAAATTGTCCCCAAATTGATCTACAAACAATAAAAGCCAATGACAGTCCAGCAGATTATCTTGTTTTGTTTTGTTTTTGTCAGTCCTGGGGCTTGAACTCAGGACCTGAGCACTGTCCCTGGCTTCCTTTTTTTTTTTTTGCTCAAGGCTAGCACTCTACCACTTGAGCCACAGTGCCAGGCTTTTTCTATATACGTGGTGCTGAGGAATCGAACCCAGGGCTTCACATATACAAGGCGAGCACTTTACCACTTGGCCATATTCCCAGCCCCTCCAGCAGATTATTTTGAAGAACACTAAAAAGTTGATTCTACAGAAGTGGAGCTGCGGCTCAAAGTGGTATCCCTGAGCAAAACAGCTCAGGGACACTGCCCAAACCCTGACACACATACACATACACACACACACACACAAACACATACATGCCAGGTGTGGTGGTTCATACTAGTAAACCCCACATAGAGGGATATGTGAGAGGATTCTAGTCTGGGCCCAGCCCTGGGGAAAAGTGACACCTTACCTAAACAAGGGTTAGGAGTATCACTCAAGTGGTCAACTGTTGCCTAGAGCAAGGTGCTGAATTGAAACTCTAGCACAGCCATAAATACGTACATACATAAATACATATATTTCAAGTATAAGGAAAAAAATTTAATTACAGAATTTGTGTGTGTGTGTGCACGCGCGCATGCATGTGCACGCCAGTCCTAGGGCTTGAACTCAAGGCCTGGGAGCTATCCCTGAGTTTTTGTGCTCATGGCTAGTAATCTACCACTTGAGCCACAGCTCTACTTCCAGCTTTTTTGGTCGTTAATTGGAGGTAAGATATCACAGGCTTTCCTGAACTGGCTGGCTTCAAACCCTGATCCTCAGATCTCAGGCTCCTAAGTATCTAGGATTGCTGGTGTGAGCCACCAGCACTCAGCTAACTGCAGAATTTTTAAGTTTGAATTCAAGGAACCTTAATGAATATGGAAGGATACAAATAAGAATATCTGATTTCAAAGGAAAAGCATTAAGACCCTAAGAATCTGAAATCCCATATCAAAAATTACATTCATGTAGGGGAAAAATTACTAAAAATATAAACACACTCACTCACTTTTGTTTAAATAATTCCCTAATTCCTATTATTCACCTGTCTTTAGTTTCTCTAAAGACAAAGGAGAAACCTTTCTCCTGCCTCTTAGTATAAAATGAACAATAAAAGTTTGAAAACTTGGGAGGTATTAGCTCAGTGGTATAACTCTTCTTAGCATAAGTGAAGCAACTCCAAAAAAAGGAAAAAAGTTCAAGGATTTCACTCTATTGTTTAGCTGCCTTTAGTCACTTATATTTCTGAAAACATTAAATTCTTTGAGAGAATTAAAAATGTCCACACAACCCATTCATTCTTCAAAACTCTATCCAAAATATACAGCTTTTTTGACATCTGAGCTAAGGAGGAAGAACAATTTTTTGTTGGATGGATAAAGCAATATTCTTCAATTAAGGAGTTTTTTATTCATATTATTATTTGTGGTGGTTAAATAAAACACAGCAGAGGAAGTGGCACTGTGGCTCAAGTTGTAGAGCGCTAGCTTTGAGCTAAAGAGCTCAGGGACAGCGCCCAGGCCCAGAGTTCAAGCCCAACAGTTTAAAAAAAAAAAAACGCAGAAAAGGAAAGGAAAGCAACAGCAATAAATCAGTATCCTTAGATGTTATCGCCTATTCAGGGTAACATGAACATCAAAACAATCCTTATAAAGTATGCAAAGAAAGCATACAACTGCCTAACGGAACACAGACAGTAGTCATAATCCCTGCAGGGGAAATTTCAGAGGATTCTTTGTAGTTTAAGTCTATGTCATTACTAGCTTACTTTATAAGTATGTGTATCTCTAAGTGAACTAGAAAGAGAAAAATCTTTGGCAATTAAATTTTCTACAAAATGAGGATAGGGTCTTAGGCAGAAGGTGAAGTCGAACATAAAGCTGAATATACCTACACCACTCATACCTCCCATCATAAAACAGAAAATTATCCAAGGCTACAAGATAGTTTTTAAATGCTATGGAGTTACACAGAAATATACTAGGCTATACTAGACGAATTTACAAAGAAATGTTCTTTCTAATAGTATAATTTCTTCTGATTCACATATATATAAATATATCTTGTGTGTGTGCTGGTGCTCAGGATTGAATACTGGGCTACAGTGCTGTCTGTCCCTTAGCTTTTTTGCTCAAGGCTAGTGCTCTACCATTTGAGCCACAACTCCATTTCTGGCTTTTTGGTGGTTAATGAACGAGAAATTCTCATAAAGTTTCCTGCCTGTGCTGGCTTTGAACTGCAATCCTCAGATCTCAGCCTCCACAGTAGCTAAGGTTATGGACATTAGCCATTGGCACCAAGCAGTCACATGGCTTGAGTCACAGAAAAATACAGCGTAGAACAGATATCTTCTTTCCGATGGAAGCTTCCATCACAAAGAATGACACTGCCCCATTTATAAGGAATGGAAAGACTTGGAAAAAATTATATTAAGTGAAGTAAACCAGACCCAAAGAAAAGTAGGTTGCATAATTTCCCTCATTTGTAAGAACTAGAATATGCCTATGATGTTCTGAACAGGGGATCTCAATAACCCAGTCACTTACTGCCTAGGACCATATATAACAAAGTGTATCAACATGAACTCCAATATATGGAAACAAGAGGTTTTTATTATGTCCTGTGTGTAGTCTGGGGTTTGTTATTGTTGTTGTTGTTCCTTAGTTTTCTATACTTGTGTCTTGTATATAAGATTCAACATGTGGAAGGGAAAGGGAATCACAGAAATAGCAGCACAAAGGATGAACCAATGCAACATTGATAATCGACACTATGTTGGATATGAACCTTACAACTTGGTGGGGGGAGGGATAAGGAGAGGTAAGCAGGAGATAATGACAGATGGAGTAACAATGATTAAAAACAAACGTACTTTATTACCTTACTTATGTAACTGTAACCCCCCCATCACCTTTTCAATAAAAAATAATTTTTTTAAAAGAACAGTATGGGAATGTGGCTTAGTGGTAAAGTGTTTGCCTAGCATGCATGAAGCCCTAGGTTCGATTCCTCAGTACCACATAAACAGAAAAAGCCACAAGTGGCACTGTGGCTCAAGTGGTACAGTGCTAGCCTTGAGCACAGAGAGGCTCAGGGACATTGCCCAAGCTCTGAGTTCAAGTTCTAGGACTGGAAAAAAAATCAGATATCTTCATTTATAAATGAAAACACTGAAACTAATGGCCTGACTGGCTTGCCAAAGGTCAGGAAACTAATGACACAGAATCAGAAACCCAAAGAGATCCTACATTCCAGATGCTTACTAGAAACAGCACTATCCTCCCAAGTATTATCTCTGAAATATGTTTTAGCAGAGCAGGCAATGGAGAAGATATTAAATGTTCCTATGTACATGACTTTGTATCCTTACCACAGCCATTGTGTTAGGAATGGATGCCTGATGCACTTTCTTGAGGCATTCAGAATTGGGATCAAAGAGTCAGGCCTTCTCTGAGTGGCTAGGATTGCATGGAAGATCTTAACCAAGAAAACAAAGATAACCAGGCACCAGTAGCTCATGCCTATAATCCTAGCTACTCAGGAGGCTGAGATCCTAGGACTGCAGTTCGAAGCCAGCCTGGGCAGAAAAGCCGAGAGACTCTTATCTCCAATAAACTACTCAGAAAGAGCCAGAAGTGATACTATGGCTCAAGTGGTAGAGTGCTAGCCTTGAACACTCAGGGACAGTGCCCAGGCCCTGAGTTTAATTCCCAGGACTGGCAAATAAAAGAAAAAGGACAAGAAAACAAAGATATATTTCTGAGTCCATCAAAAACTATAAGCAAGCCAGGTTATCAGTGGCTCACACCTGTAACCTAGCTATTTAGAAGGCTAAGGTCTGAGGGTCACAATCCAAATTCAGCTATGCAGAAAAGTCAAAAAGACACTTATCGGGGCTGGGGATATAGCCTAGTGGCAAGAGTGCCTGCCTCGGATACACGAGGCCCTAGGTTCGATTCCCCAGCACCACATATACAGAAAACGGCCAGAAGCGGCGCTGTGACTCAAGTGGCAGAGTGCTAGCCTTGAGCGGGAAGAAGCCAGGGACAGTGCTCAGGCCCTGAGTCCAAGTCCCAGGACTGGCCAAAAAAAAAAAAAAAAAAAAAAAAAGACACTTATCTCCAACTAACAAACAAAATACCAGGCTGGAGGCATGGCTCAAGTGGTAGAGTACTAGCTGTGAGCAAGCAAGCCAAGTGAGAGCATTAGGCTCTGTGTTCAACCCTGGTAGTAGCTAAATAAATAAGCAGCCACATAAACGAACAAATAAGCAGCATCAAAAACCATGTAAGATAAGAAAGTCCTAGCTGGGCACTGGTGGCTCATACCTATAATCCTAGCTACTCAAATGAGATCTGAGAAACACAGTGAGACCAGCCCAGGCAAGGAAGTCCTAAGACTCTGACCTCCACGATTCACCACCAAAGAGCTGGAAGTGGAGCTTTGGCTCCACTTAGAGAACTAGCCTTGAGCAAAAACACTCAGGCATAGCCCATAGGTCAAGTTCAAGCCCTAGGATTCTCACAAAAATAAAAATAAAACAGTCCTTGAGATTGGACCAATATCACCACAAGGAATATCAAGTCATCCAAACCTCAATAGTTTTGGTGTTTATGGTATTGGAGCTTAAACTCGAGGTCTTCTACTTGCTAAGCAATCTCTATAGCACTTGAACCACCACATCCCAGTTCCCCAATAGCTTCTAAAGTGTTCTATAATCACCTAGCCCTTTTTTTGAAACAAGGTCTCACCAAATAGCCTTGAAACTTGAGATCTGCCAGCCTCACAGTCACCTGAATGTTGGAATTACAGGTTTGTACCACCACACCAAGTTTCTCCCAGCCCATTTCTTTTGACCAAGTGAATCACTGAACATGGAAACCCCTCTCAACTACTTCAGGCCACTCTTCACTCTTCCCTCTCCATGCATCCAAATCAGTCCCACTCAAGGTCCAGCTCAAATACCACATGTTATAGATACACACAAACACAACCTCCCTTCTATCCTGGACCTACAGACTCTCAAAGACCTCTTCTGGCAATTATTATCTTTTGCTACATATTATAACTGCCTAATCTCCCTTCCCTAAACCTATCAGCAATTTGAATCTGATTCCAACTGACTGCTTACTCATTTCTCTCCATCTTCTTCCAGCTCCAGTTCTCTTTAATCCTAATATTTAACTCAATGCCTTTCAGAGAGCACATTCTCAAATACCTGCTGGATTCAGGAAATATTATTTCTTCGGTAAAGGCAAATATGGGTGGGTGTATAAACAAGACAAATAGATAATTTCATGTCCAAACTAACATAGGGAGAACCCAAGCAGCGCTTTCAGAAATGGGAGCACAGAAACTAAGAAATGTATGCAGAACTAGATTATACATTGGAGGTGACAACAGGCAAGGCAAGAGTGAGGAAGAGAACAAAGACCTCCAACTTCTCCTAATTACTTGTTTGAGAGTAAAACTATGAAGAAAAAGAAAGAAAACAAAGATATGTTCTATAAGTCCATTAAACAATATAAGCAAGCCAGGTGTCTGGCTAACATTTACATTCTGTGGGTGATACTCTGTTTCCTGGAAGATCAATTCTGTAAGTTATAAATCTAACCAGGTGCTAGCCCTTAGTTAAAAGTTCACTTCATCTGTTGGTTCCTAAGTGTCATTTCTAATTATTAAGTGTTGCTCTAAAATCAAATGAGATACTCCTATGGTTTTAAATACAGGCTTGCCTTACCCCAACCTTCAACATTTAGCAAATGAATTTAAAAGGCAAATATGAAGCCAGCCTGCAGTAAAGACAAATACAATTATATTGGGAGTGTGCCTTCCCAGAAACTATGTCATGGTTCCTGTGGGAGTTGCCTCCATCTAGCCAGGGAGGCCCAAGAGACAGCACAAGAACCTTCACAATGAAGTCCTTAGCAGAAGGTCCATATTGATGCAGTCAATGCTAGTATCCCTAACCCCTAGAACTGAGGCAACCTGAAAGATCAGCTTCCTTTTCCCTAGCTCACCAGTCTTCACTCATAGGGAACCCCTGTACACTAGTGTCTAGACCCTTTAGACAGGAAAAAATATTTTCCTTTTTTCATTAGCATGCATAGTTATAGAGGAAAACTTCATTGTGACATTTCTACAATTTACAGCCTCTTCAAAGTCATCTACTCCATCATTCTCCTTATACCCCTCTCCCACTTCCTAAGGCAGTTTCAAAAGGTTAAAAGAGGCAAGCACCTATAATCCTAGCTACGGCTGAGATCTAAGGATCGCAGTATGAAGCCAACCCAGGCAGGAAAGCTGTAGCTCAAGTGGTAGAGCGCTAGCCTTGAGCAAAACAGCCTAGGCCCAGGCCCTGAGTTCAAGCCCCAGACCTGACACAAAAATAAAGAAAGGTTAGAAGTACTCTCTCTCCCCCATCAATTATATATGTCAGATTATTTTAAACCTCCTACCCACATGGCTCATAACAAGACTCATTTTAGACATGACCTTGCTACTACCCCTACTCTGAAAGTTATAAGGCAAGTTTAGTTAAGGATGTGCCAGGTGTTAAGACAGGAGCCTTTATGTACATCTGTCCCCCACATGTAATGTAATGAGTGTCAGGATCCCAATATATCAACACTTTACCATCTACAAATAATCCCACTTCCCAAGAAGACCCTTTCTCCTTGGAGCAGGCAACCAGCAGATATCATTAGAAATCAGTTTTATTAAGGAGGTGAGCAGGATTACTTCAGTTTATGAAAGCCAGTTTGAGTGAGGTAACACACTATGTAAGAGTTCAGACTGCATAAAAGTCAAATGTAGGAGACTTAATAATCCACACGAAGCATTTAATTAGAATAACAATCCATTTGGATGTGTAGATTCTAAAAATGTTTTTTATTGAAGTCACTATTTCAATCCTAGCTTTTCTGGTTTGACCTGCTTGTTTTCAGTATGTCACAAAGGCAGTAGTCACACCTCTCTCATAGGCTCAAAACTCTTTAATAGTTCAAGAACCTAGGAGAGAACAATCAAAGCCATCATTGTTCTGTTAAACAGCTCTTCCAATCTCCCAATTTGCCACTTCTTTATACCTTAGGAATAGAGAAATGAAATAGCAAAAATACATTAAAAATTATTCTAAAGTTCATTGCAGGTTTATAAAATATGCCATCCTTCAAAATTTACATAAGTATGTTAGGGCATTAGAAGCCAGATTAGCAATATACATGCTGGAAAGTAATCAAAGAAACTGGGAGGGCGGGGGGGATGCAGTACTTAATCCAAAATAAATTAGAAACATCAACAAAAGGTACTTCTGAAGTTACGTATCCCAAGCAGTCCAGTGGATAGTGAGTCTCTGCTATAAGAGAATTATAATCTGAATTTACAAGGTTTCAATCAAAGGACTATGCAATATAATCCAAGAGTAAAACTTACACCATGCTCTTGTTCTACCTCATAATGGAGCAGAATTAAATGCCTCTTTTAAAAATCAAGCGATGTCAAAATAGCAGAATCAGGACTATCCAATTGCCATGATGATGCTTCCTGAGTATCTTTTTTTCACAAATATTAAGCTCCTTAATGATGTTCCTGAGGCATATAAAATCTGTTGTGTGGAACCTAATGTTACTTGTGAAGTATCGTCTTCCTTTTATGCATGCTGTTATATTTTCATCTTGCTAACGTTTTTAGGTTTATTGAGACATCAAGCATATACAAACTAATATAAACTTTACTGATTCTCTCAGAATAGCTAGGAAACAGAAAAAAGATCTGTGGGGAAATGCTACCTGGTAATCTATATATTTTTAAATGCTGCTACAAAAAAATGTGCATATCCTCAGGAACTAAATCTACTAACCTCTACAATCAATGTGATACATGGTTTATCCAATCTTGTCAAAAATCCTCTGGATCACCAATGGTATGTTCATCCACTCGTACAAAGGCAATTGTATAAAGAATCTATTATTTAGAACACCAAAAAAGATACAATTAAAAGACTTATACATATAGCTACGATTTTAAGAAAAAAAAAGGCACTTTTCATTATTTGCTAGTATCTTTGATATTCTACTTTGCAAATGAGAAAAAAATAGTAATTACCAAACGTGGGAAAGAATGTCTAACAAACAGAATTACTGAGACTATGCTAGAGCTAAAAATACACTAATTATTCAGTTTTTTAAGCTGTAATATCAATACAGTATACAATTTTTCTCAATTTTGTACATATACAATAAACACACTAAAGTTAAAGAAAGTGTCTCAACTATATAATAGTTTTCCATGAGGTTAAGTATAACATGTTATTAGACATTCCAACTGAGAAACAGGCACTTGGGAAACTAAAGCAGGAGAACCAAGAGTTTGAGGCCAGCTTGGGCTACACAGAGTTCAAAGCCAGCCTGTCCAACATAGGGAAAGCCTGAATCAAAAAAGAAAAAGAATTTAAGTGTAACAGTCCTGATCCTAGTAACCTATGTTTCTCACCCACATAATCCCTCAGGTTTCCCACTCTTAGTATAGAAACAAAGTTGCCACACTCCTATAATCCATGTAACCATCTTACAAATGAGAAAAGCAAGCCCTAGAACTAAGCCAATTCATGTTTAGTCAAAAAGCAGTGGTGCCAAGATTCAGAACCAGCTGACTCCAATTTCAGAGGCCTAACTCAAAACATTTTTTCCCAAATAAGTCAACATGGATGCACCAATAATTTATTCATTCAACAGATGATTTAATTGTTGAACAAAAAATCTGTACTATCTTTTTTCCATTTCCAATTTCTTCCTAAATTTGACTACTCTTCCACATCAGTTTCTCAAATTAGATTCTTGGAGTCATAATAAATTTCCTCTTTAATAATCCACACCTGTATTACACACCAATAATTTTTGCCTATTTTAGGAATTCTACATTAATATTACCTCCTTGCCAAATCTACTCTCACTGCCTTAATTCAAACTGTTTCTTTTACTTAGCCACTCTGATGGCCCAACCTCCTAATTAACTAGTCTTCCAGCTCTTGGTCTCTGGATCCTTACAATCAAGGCTATACCACTACCTCCTCTGTTACCCTTACAAAACAGATCCACTCATGTTTGACCCCTACCATCTACATAGGGGGGAAAAAGCTCACTCCTACAACACACTGGTCCCAACCTACCTATTCAGCATCATCTGTTCTTGCCCACCCCACACCAAAAATATTTACAAAAATTTATACATTATTTATATAGCACATTTTTTACAAACACTAATTGTAACATTATTGTGTGTTCTTAATTAGATGAGAGAGAAACAGACTCAAGAAAGCAAGATAATTTGTTCAAGATCCCAAATAATAAGGCAGCCATGAGTCAAGCCTCAGCTTTCAAAGTTTATCTCCTTTCCAGGTTCACACAGCCATAATACCCCTCTTTTCCTCCTATCAGGTTTAATTAGCTATTTCTGAAAATGCACTTTATCCTGCCTCCATATCTCAGCTCAAGGTCCTTTGCTCTGGAGTGCTAAGCTCATTCCCTTGAGGTTTCCAAAGCTCTATAATGGTATCATTAATATAATTCTTCATAGAAACTACTTATAGCAATATAAATGTGTTTCTAATTTTAAACTCTCTGGGGACAGGACAACAGATTATTCACTCAATCTTAAGACTGATTACTGAATTGGAAAATATGTGGGTAAAACACACCATGTAAGATGGCAAGCATCAAAGCAGAGGCGTGGCCGGATCTGAAAGGAAAGATCGACAACTAAATCAAACCGTCTAAGCACACTGGCAGTGCTTATGATTTTAACATCTACCTTCTGAACAAGGCCAATGCCTGAGTGCCAACTATTCTGATTGACATTGGCCTTTATTAAACACCACAGTTACTAAAAGCGTTAATGCAAAACAGAAGAGGGTAGAAATAAATTTTAAAAATGGAAAAAATGGAAGTTCATTTTACAAAACAGAAATACCATTGTCATTTTCCATTTTAACCTTGCTATTTGGTTAAGTAACAAAAATTTAAAGTATACAAGCTTAACAGACTGTATAAAAGATCAGCTCAACAGTATGTAGGCCTGTCATTAAAATGATCATCTCTTTGGAGCTATTTCAGTGTGTCCAAAGGGTCATATTCAACTACACAAGCAACTTCCTAAGTATACTCTAAAAGAGCCACTAGGATTCCTGGCACTGGCAGAGGCTATCTCAGAACATATCTGACATACTGATGATCTGGCCAACTTGTACAACAGAGTTTTCCCATGGCTATGTCAAATGGTCAAACTGAAGAGTATGTACTTTAAGATTATAGGCGGCTGCTCCTTCATAAATTGTCTTTATTCCAACAAAGATCAGATTCCAAGGCTACCTTATAATTACAAGGGCCAGAATATGAAACCACTAAGCAGCTGACCAGATGAAAAGTCTTAAATGGTTTCTTCCCTCTGTCAGAAACCTCTGATGGTGACTGCCACCTGAAACATAACTACAATGTCAACTTTTCCATGAACTGACAGAAGATATTAGAGGAAAAACTATCTGTCCTGCACTGAATTTCATTCCATTCCCAAATATGACCCTAAATATAAAGAAGACTACAAACTCTAACCTTAAGGAAATTACAAACCAGATTTCAGATGTACCTTTAACAATCTGAACTATTCTCTTTTTTGGCTTAATAGCCAAAAATCCTCTCTTCCACAGACAGCAAAACCCTGCCACATTGTGTTTGTGTGTGTGTGTGTGTGTGTGTGTGTGTGTGTGTGTGTGTGTGTGTGTGTAATAGAAGATTCCTTCTAGATGCTTGCCAGGGAAAAGCTGGTGGATCTTGTTACAAAATGTTTATTCTCCCTTGCAAGGAGGTTAATATAGCTATAGAGCAAAATTAACATCAGTTTTAGAATCAGAGAACCTCCCTTCAAGCTCTCTCTAGAATGAGAGTAGCTATACCACTGATAATGACAGTACCAAACTTAGGGCTGCCCTGAGAACTCAATAAACAGGTATGAAGCATGATTAAACTCTAATTAAACATTAATTTTACTATTATTGTTATAATCTGACCAATCTGACAATTACATGAGATTTGTGCAAAGATCATAAACTCTAATAAATCTCAAAACATGATTAACCTGCCCATCTGCCATAAGAAAAACTACTCAAAAAAAAAAAAAGTTAAGGCAGGCACCAGTGGCTCTTGCTGGTAAGCTTAACTACTCAGGAGGTTGAGATCTGAGGATCATGGTTCAATGCCGGCTGGGGCAGGAAAGTACATGAGGCTCTTATCTCCAATTAACCACCAAAAAGCCAGAAGTAGAGCTGTGGCTCAAGTGGCAGAGTGCTAGCCTTGAGCAAAAGAAGCTCAGGGGCAGTGCCCAGGCCCTGAGTTCAATCCTAGGACTGGCACAAAAACAAAAATTATTCAACTATCAGTGTGCCCAGGTGGTGGGCATATGAACATACATGTTTAAAGACTTGTATAATAAAATATTAAGAGACGATAACAGGAAGAGGCCTGCCTCTGTTATCACCTACTAGTCAGAAATAATAGCAAGCCAGGTAGAGCAGTGAGTGCCTGTAGTCCCAGCCAGCTACTGAGCTACTCAGGAAGCTGAAGTGGGATAATCACTTTGAGTCTAGAAGTCTAAGACTAGCTTGGGCAACACAACCCTCATCTGATTTTTTTTTTTTTTTTTTTTTTTTTTTTTTGGCCAGTCCTGGGCCTTGGACTCAGGGCCGGAGCACCTTCCCTGGCTTCTTCCCGCTCAAGGCTAGCACTCTGCCACTTGAGCCACAGCGCCGCTTCTGGCCGTTTTCTGTATATGTGGTGCTGGGGAGTCGAACCTAGGGCCTCGTGTATCCGAGGCAGGCACTCTTGCCACTAGGCTATATCCCCAGCCCCTGATTTTTTTTAATATATACATATTTAATATGTATTACATATAATACATATTACATATTAAAATATATATTATATACATATAATATACATTATACACATAATGTAATACATATATAATATAATATATAATACATATATATTACGTGTACAATATATATATTATATATAAAGAGAACTAGGGAAGGGGTGACATTATCCAAAAAGAAATGTACTTATTACCTGAATTATGTAACTGTAACCCCTTTGTACATCACCATTATAATAATTCTAAAAATTCATAGTGTATATACATACAGACATATATATTCAAATATTCAGAAAATTTCATCCTTTATGGATTTTTGGAGCCCCTTTATCAGTTATCTCTCCTTTTATACATCCATACTAAAAAACTAAAATGCTGGGGAGGGAAAATGAGGGAAGAGGTAACAAGTTGGACAAGAAATGTACTCACTGCCTTACATATGAAACTGTAACCCCTCTGTACTTGACTTTGACAATAAAGAACAAAAACAAACTAAAATGCTTTGTTTGAAGTTTCTTAACCAGTATATATGGCTTCAAGTAAAGATATTCTAAGGCACCAATCGCCAAGTATTTAATCTCTCCTGAAGAAATAGAAAAACGAAGTCAACAGATTTCTGTGGTGATGTGACCAAAGAACACAGCAGAAAAGGTAGAAACGGACTATCCTTCTAACTTTCCCATGAGGTACTAACTCCAGTAAATCTCTTAACCTACCAGCATCTCACCAGGAAACTGACACACAAGAGCACACTATACATATGAAAACACATCAGCCACTTCAGAATTATATCCAATTCTTCCTCTCATTTTGTTCCCCATGCCCATCAACTGAGACTTTTAACATGTTTGGTGCTATAACAGGAATCCAGACACTATGCAGCATCAGCTTTAAAAAAAGAAAAATCAGACTACTAAAATTGTTACTATGGAAAATACAGATCATAGAAATGTTGGCTAGGACATGGAATAGAACCCTTATGTGATGTTGGTGGGAGTATAAAATGGCAAGGCCACTGTCAAAAACAATATGGCAGGCAGCTTAGAGATAAAGAACTTAGAAGCATACACAAGACCCTGCATTCAAACACACACACACACACACACACACACACACACACACACAGATGGTCCCTCAAATTTTTCAAGTAGAATAGTAGCATAATCCGGCAATTCCAGTTCTTTGTGTATACTCAAAATAAATGAAAACAGGGTCTCAAAGAGGTACACAACATATTTATATTCACAACAGCGTTGTTCATAAGTTAAAATCTGTAAATAACCCATGTCTATAGAGATGAATGGATAAGAAAATATGAGTCTATAGAGATGAATGGATAAGATGAGCTGGGTACTGGTGGCTTACACCTGTAATCCTAGTTACTCAGGAGGCTGAGATCTGAGGATCACGGTTGGAAGACAGTCCAGGCAGGAAAGTCCAGCTGAGATTCTTACCAGCAATTAACCACTCAGAAGTTGGAAGTGGAACTGTGCCTCAAAATGGCAGAGTACAAGCAAAAGAAAGGAAGAAAAGAAAGGAAGGAAGGAAGGAAGGGAGGGAGGGAGGGAGGGAGGGAGGGAGGGAGGGAGGGAGGGAGGCAGGAAGGCAGGAAGGCAGGCAGGCAGGCAGGAAGGAAGGAAAGATACATACAAAGGAATATTATTCCACCTTCAAATGGAAATTCTGGCAAATTTTACAACATGGATAAGCCTTGAAGACATTAAGCTGAATGAAGCAAATCAATCACAAAAAGACAAATTGAAAAATGACACTATTTATATAAGGAAGCACAAGTAGTCAAAATCAGAGACAATGCAGAACGATGGTTGCCAGGGGCTGGGAGGAGGAGGATTGAGGAGTTGTTTAATGAGGATACAGTTTCAGTTTTGCAAGATGAAAAAAGTCCTGAAGATGGATAGTAGTGGTGATTGCACAACAGTGTTAATGCACCCTATACTTACAAATGGTTAAGGCAGGGAACTTTTTTTGTGTGTCCCTTATCACAATCAAAAAAAATGTTTTGAAAAATAAATAAATCAGGCAATTTATCTCCTCAGAACACCTCCACTGGAGCTGATGGACATGCAATGCAACTCTGTGACTATTAGCCAGTATCTGCTTCTCACCACACCAGTGACCTGGTCACCACTGACTTTCCATCCAGCCCAGAGTCACATTAAGCATTCAGTGAAAGCTTCAAAAAGGGACCACAGTACCCCAGCTCCTCCAGCGCTATGTGAAAGCAGCAAGGAACTTAAATGTCTCTAGCCCTACCTCCTCTTTAAAACAAGGGTAATTCCTACCTACTTGCCACACAGGTTGTTGGGAGGGGAAAAGTGGGATCACTTAACATAAAAGGAGGCCAAACACAACAGAAACATCAATTATGTTTACAACTATTTTTACATGGAGATCCAGAAGCTTTAACAACATAAGCTTCACGAGGAAGCTCCGGATACCTCACCCAAGGCTCCCGTGGAGAACGCATTATCATTTCCAAATGACACTTGTCTCGGTTTTGTCATATTCCGATGGGCGGCTTAGGAGTGGAGTGGGAGGGTGGACGGGCTGATCAAAGAGTCCTAAAGCATTTCACCCCACACATCATCAGAAATCGTCAAGGCATGATCTCCGAAAAATGGAATATTAATGACCCCAGCGTGGGCCTGCGGCATCCCGCGGACTACACTTCCCACAAAGCACCAGGGCGAACCCGGGTGGTGGACAGGCCGGGGGGGGGGGGGTGCCCACAAGATGGGGGGGAGGGGGATTCAGGATGCCCACCACGGTTCTCCGGAAAGCATGGATGGCCGTCCCCGAGGAAACGGCAACGAGTGTGTCCGGGCCCACCTTCCCCAACAGCAGCTGTCATGCCGCGGCCTGCCTGCGGCGGGCAGGACGGGGCCCGTCCCACTCCACTCCGCCCAAGGTGGGGGAAGGGGGGGGAGACAGGGGTCATCGCCTAGCCCTGACCTCTCAGCTGGTTCCTGGGGTGTCTCCTCCCCCTTCCCCAAAGCTCTAAGCGTAGCCCAACCACACTCCGGACCTGCGGTGGTAGGGGAAGGGAAGACGGGGCGGGGATCCGACGGGACGGGGTGGACACTGGCCCACGGCTAGGGGCGCCGGCCCGCCAGCTAGCCCTGGACACAGGCCCAGGAGGAGGAGGCGGAGGAGGAGGAGGAGGAGAGGGGGCGCCCGGGTTCCCCAGCCCCCGCGGGCCCCAGGCGGATCACGGGCCGAGGTGGCTCCGCCCGGGGCTCGGGTTTCAATTTCGCAAGGTGACAGTGCAAACCCGAGGCCTACAAGCGCCCGCGGCGCCCGGCGCCCCGCCCGCCCGCCCGCCAGGCCCGGGCGCCCCGGCCTACCCCACCCCCTCCCAGCACCCCACCACCGTGCCCCGCGTCCTCCGGCCCGTCCTGATCCACGACCGTCCCCGCGACGCCCCCCAGCCCCCGCAGGTGGCGCCGCCCCGGGCTGCCGGCCGCAGGCACAGCGCGGCACTTACTCAGCTCGTCCTGGGAGGCGGAGGCGGCGGCAGCAGCCATGTTGCGCCGGGGAGCGAGGGAAGGAGGCGGGGAGGGGCGCGCGAGGGAGGGCGCGGACGGCCGGCGCGGGGGGCTCGCCGCGGCCGGGGGTGGAGGGGGAGGCCCTGGCGTGGGGCGGGAGAAGAGGGGAGGCCGCCCGCGGTCACTCGCGCGGGGCCTCACAGCGCCCTCGAGACCCGCCCCGCCGTCACCGCGGGCTGCCCGGCGTCCTCCGCGGCGACGAGAGCGTCGGCGCCTCGGACGCTCCCGCAGGCTCCGCGCCTCTGCGGAGTCGCCGCCGCCCGTGCGGCCGGGTCCCCGCGCGCGGCGGCTCTGCAGCTCGGCGCCGCGCTCGCCGGGCTCACGCCGGCTTTATATTTAGAAAGAGCTGAGCCATCCTCCCCGCGGCCTCCTCCCCCCCCCCTCGCCGGGCCCCGCGCGCCGCCCGCCCGCCCGCGCTCCCCGGCTCCCCCGCTCCCGCGCTCGCCCGGCCCACCTGCCGCCGCCAGCGCTCCCCGCGCCAGCCCGCCACGCGGCGGCCGTGCACCCCGGAGCCCGGCCCCCGCCACGCGCCGAGCAACCCGACGTCCACCCCGGCCCTGACCTGAGTCCGAGCCGGTCTCCATGGCCCCGAAGCCGCGCTCGGCGCTCGAGCTATCCGAAAGGGTTCGGCCGGCCGGCGGGGCTCGAGTGGCCGCGCGCGCGCTCTGGTCGGTCGCTCGCTCGCTCGCTCAGTGGCCGCCCAGGCCCCGGGGAGGGACTGGAGGGCGGAGGGGAAGGAGATGGATCCTCTGGACAGCACCGGGGCTGTCACGTCGGCCAGGCCCGACCTGGATGAACCACGCCTGTCAGACGGCAGAGACGTGGACTCGGAAAAGTAGAGCTGGGCTCCCGAGTCGGCGGGAGGAAGCCCCGCCCTGCGCCTCCCGCCGAACTCCGGGGCCCCGGCGCTGACTCAGTCCCGGGAGGGCGAGCCCCGCGCCGGGAGCTCCGCGGAGTCGAGGTCCGGGCTGCTGCTGCTGCTGCCTCCGAAAAACGAGGGGTTTGTGGGGTGAAGGGAATCCCAACCCTCCGAGGAGTCAAGTGAAGCCAGGTGTCTCAAGTTCTCATTGAACTGTACTCGCTCCTATGAGCCATTAAGCTTGTGTGCGCACGGTGTGGCCAAAGGAGAAACGGAAAGACACAATGCCTATTGCATCTCACCCTCAAAATAATAGCATTGATCGAAATGAACTCCAGGAACTGGAAACAAGAGGTTTTTTGTTTTTGTTTTTTTGCTAGTTTTGTTTTCTTTGGGGAGAGGGGAAGGATTGGGTACATTTTTCCTTGAGAATCTAAGTTGTTTTCGATGTCCCCTGTTCTAACTTTGTGCCTTCCTTTTGTCCATGAGGTCATCTATACTTTGTAACATGGAATTCAGGTGAAGGGATTGCGTGATTTTGCTGTACTTTCAAACCCTGGTCGTGTCGTGACAAATTAGGTGCAAGATCGGACTGTCATCAGCTCAGGGCTAGCACGCTACCGCTTGAGCCACAGCGCCACTCGTGGTTTTTGAGTAGTTTATTGGAGATAAAGAGTCTCTTCGGGACTTTTCTCCCAGGGCTGGCTTCAAACTGAGATCTTTAGATCTCAGCCTCCTGAATAGCTAGGATTACAGGCATGAGCCACTTGTGCCTGGCTCAAAGATATTCTTTATTGTTATTACCGAAATTTGCATGACCTTTGTAAAGAACACAGATAAAATATCATGTAACTAAAGGTGAAAGAGTTTTTCCAGCCCTGTCATCTCATCTCCTCAGGAAAGCATGGAGAATAAAGTTAAAAGTGTGTATCTTCCAGGACTTTGTCTCTGCATATATATATACATATATACATATATATACATATATATGTGTGTGTATATATATATATATATATATGCTGCCTCATCTACAGGTTTTTTCCCTCACCTACAAGTTTTGATGAAATAGGGAGTCTAGGTAAATGTGTGTCCACCATAAACACTTTTCCATGTTAATTCAAAGAACCTTACACTACCAGCACCATTTTTTGTTTCTTTGTTTATGACTTAGTACTGTTATCAGTCTTTTTTTTTCACTTTGTTTTTGTTTCTTTTTAAAATGGGACTTAGGGGCTGGGAGTATGGCCTAGTGGCAAGCGTGCTTGCCTCCTACACATGAAGCTCTCAGTTCAATTCCCCAGCACCACATATATGGAAAACTGCCAGAGGGGGCGCTGTGGCTCAAGTGGCAGAGTGCTAGCCTTGGAGCAAGAAGAGGCCATGGACAGTGCTCAGGCCCTGAGTCCAACGCCCAGGACTAGCCAAAAAATAAATAAATAATAAAATAAAATGGGACTTAGCCTATTGTCAAGTCTTCCAGCCAATCTCCTAGCTGCTAGTCTGAAGGGTTCCTCCAGCCTCAACATCCCAAGCATTTCATTTGTGTGTGTGTGTGTGTGTGTGGGTGTGTGCGCGCGCGCGCAGGGGCCTGGAGGAGAGTCCCTCCACACACTGGCCTCAAAGTGCTGAGTGCTAAGATTACAGGCATGTACCTCTGTTCAGAATTCAGACTATAATAGACACCCTGCTTTTTTTAATTTAATATTGCTTCCAGAATGTGTACAATGAAATATTTGCAAACATGGGCCATGCATGAGAGTGTACACACCTATAATCTTAGCTACTGTAGAGGTTTAGATCAGAAAGATTATTTTAAAAGGCCAATGAGGACTAAAAGTTCATGAGATCCCATCTCTCCTAATTAAAGCTGGGCACAGAGGCCTGCCCTTGTCATGCCAGGTGAGAAACAGATGATTGCAGGTCCAAGCCTTTAAGGCATGAAGATGAGCCCTTATTAGGAAGATAAGTAAAAAGGTCAGGAGGCTCAAGTGATAGACAACCAGCCTTATAAGTGCAATACCAGCAGGGTAATCCTTGCTCCTAAGGAGGCTGAGATCTGAGAGTTGCAGTTCCAGGCCAGCCTAGGCAGGAAAGCCCATGAGACTGTTACCTCCAATTAACCACCCGAAAACCAGAAGTGAAGCTGCTCAAAGTGGTAGAGCACTAGCCTTGAGTGAAAGAGCTCAGGGATAGACAGCACCCATGTTCTAAATTCAAGCTCCACAGCCAACAACAACAAAAAGGGCAATACCCTGAGTTCAAATGGCACTACCTCAAAGAACAAAAGTTATGAGTCAATCCCCTCAATAAATAAGCATGATGTGGTATCACACTCTTGTCATTGAAGCTACAAAGGAACCTGAGATTGAGAAGATTGAACATGGTACACCCATGCGATCCCAGCAACCCTGGTAAGCCTAAAGTAGATGGATGGATCGTGAGGTTCAGTATCCCATGCTATTGTGTGTGTACATACCAACAATACAAAAATGTATAAAGATCTCTCCCTGCTTCTCCATTCACCCCATGCCTACCATACTGTAATTGTACTCTCTAGAAATAATCCCTGTCAACAGTTTGATACACATAAGCTGTCCTATTTCTGTGACTAAAGTGACTTCCAAACATCCCAGTCTTTGTGTTCTATTTGGAGGAAAGTAGCAAAGCAATGAATGGGCTAGGAACAGTTCCCTTTGTGTTGATAGCCCTATGCTCTTTAGTCAGAAGCTTACAGGCTGGTCTTTGAAACCCATGAGCTTATAGCTCCAGGCCCTAAGAACTAGAGGCTTATGGCTCCAAGGTTTAAAAGCCAGAGACTTGTAAGTGCTCTGGATGTTTGGGTCGGAGGCTTTTGAGGACCAACGGGTCACAGCTAGTGTGTTACAGCTCCTGAGTTTTAGGTATCTAAGCCCCTGGCTCTTAGGCCTTCCTGTCCCTCTGGAACTCTCCAAGCAACCCAGGGCTTGCAGCTCTCACTGGGCCAGCTCATTGCAGCCTCTTTGCCTGCAGCTCTTCATAGTCAAACTGATATCTTATACACTTTTATTTTTCTTCCATTTTCTATCCTAAATCACTCTCTGAAGGTCATGAGCTGCTGCTGATCTCCTCGCACCAAGACTGGAAGCTACCAGTTTGGGCTCACTCTGTGATGAAGACCACTGAGTAGGCAAATAAAGCATCACTGAAGAAAGTCCTTTATTGGGGTTTTATGTTGTAACTTCAAGTGGTAGTACACAGGAGGGAAATCTCTCAGACTAATCTGACAGAACTGAGAAATAGAAAAAGAGTGTGACACCATGACGGTACATAACTTCTAGACTCTATGTCACAACCTCCTGTGTGCGCCAATCATTCAATTTTTACTTAGTCACAACAGATAGTACCTCTTGCACTGAGCTTTAAAATGGACTTGGTCATCTAAGGGTCACTGAGGCTTATCATGGAAAAAGGGAAATCTCCCAGAATCCATGCAAGCTGTGTGGAGTAGTTGAGACTGGAACAAGACCTCCTGAAGCAAAAGAGTTGTAGCTTTGGCAACACTCATTGTCACAGTAGTACTTTCAGCTGTAATGGAGAATCACCAGAGCACTTGTGAAGTTGCTCAAAGCAGCCAGGCTGCCATGATGGCAGTCTTACAGATCACTAAAGAAGGGACTGCTTGGGCTGGGAATATGGCCTAGTGGCAAGAGTGCTAGCTTTGTACACATGAAGCCCTGGGTTCGATTCCTCAGCACCACATATATAGAAAACAGCCAGAAGTGACACTGTGGCTCAAGTGGCAGAGTGCTAGCCTTGAGCAAAAAGAAGCCAGGGACAGTGCTCAGGCCCTGAGTTCAAGGCCCTGGACTGGCAAAAAAAAAAAGGTGGGGGGATGACTGCTTGATTGACAGCTCCCCACCCAAGGCAGCCACGGCCAAGGGGAGGTCCCACTAGGTTCCCACCCCTGAAAGGTTCTTAAAGAGTCTACTTTCCAATAGCATTATAGACTGATAATGAAATTTCAAGAGTTGGCTCTTGGGGAAAGTATAGTTAAATTTTTGTCACTGTGACAAAATACCTGAGAAGAACAACTTAAGATAGGAAAGACATTGGCTCACTATTTCAGAAGTTCCTGTCCATCATTATTTAATTCCACTGTTTGGGGCCTAAAGCAGGGCAGAATATCACAGAGATGAGAGAATGTAAAGGAGGAGGTTGCACACCTCATAGCAACTGGGAAGTCAAGAGAGACAGAGATGAGGCCAGGGCGAGCTACAGCTTTCAAAGATGTACCCCAGCAACCCGCTTCTGTCAGTCAGGCTCTAACTTCTGCAGTTTCAACCACCTCCCAATAGTCCACTCAATTATGAACCAACCACTCAGTGGGTTGATCCATTGGGTAAGTCAGAGTTGTCCCTTTCCAAAAGCCTCTCCTGTGAACATTTTTATTGGGAACAAGCCTTCCATACATTTCAGACCCAAACCATAATAACTATGTTACATTTCTCCCTTATCTACTGGTTTGGTTGGATGATCATTATAAATTGAAAAGTAGTAGTTGAAAATATGTCATGAAGCATGTTTAGTCACAAAAGACCAACTTAGAGTGACATATGTAAGACACTGGTTTACCCTATTACCTCAATTTAATAGGAAAGTAGACTTCAGTAGTCTAACGATGCAACAATGTTATAAAGACAAAATTCTGCCATGTGCCAGTGGCTCACACTTGTAATCCTAGTTACTCAGGAGGTTGAGGTCTGTGGATGACAGTTTAAAGACTGCCTGGGCAGAAAAGTCTCCATGAAACTCTTATCTTCAATTAACCACTCAAAACCAGAAGCAGCACTGTGGCTCAAATGGTAGAGTGCTAGCCTTGAGCACAAAGAGGCTCATAGACAGCCCCAAGTTCAAGATCCAGGACTGGAAAAACAAAAGAAGTAAATAAAATAAAAACAAAATGCTGTTTTGTAGGTGATGTGCTCAGGGCAATCAAATGATCTAAAGCCTTCTCCTGCTGTGCAAGCAGACAAATCTAGCTTGACCTTCCAAGCAAGATCCATGGACAAAGTTCAACTTGACAGTGTGTGGCACACCTACAGATAGACACTGTACCCTGCAGAAGTTTGAATCTCCTTTTACCCAGTTCTCCATCCTTGCTTCTGCTTGGTGGAAAGAGACAATTCAATAGAATATAATGCACCAAACTTGGTGTTTGTGACTCAAAACCAAGTTTATTTCATAGATGCCTACTTTCAAGGACTTAGCCCGGCCTCAAGGAGTAGAAGCATGTAGGTTGTACTCTCAGGATCCAAGTTCATCTGAGCCTCACTCAGAACCTTGTGGCTATCTATCCTGGGGAGCAGAAATTTCAGAGGAGAGTACTGAGAAAGGCATAAGAAGTTAAGATTAGAGAGAATCGGTTTCCTAAGTGCTAATGAAGAGAAAAATTAAAAACAAAACAAAAACCACTGGAAATGGGGGATAGCAGAACACAGAATCAAGAGCCTTGCTGTCTGCTTCAGAATCCTAGTTTTGTCACCTTACTAGCTTAGAAGCTGAATGACCTTGAGTAAAATTAGTTAACCTCTCTATGCCTTGGTTTTCTTTTTAGTAAATTGGATATAATATTAGCATCTATTACATAGGTCTGCAGTGAAGATTAAATATATTAATATACCCAATGCATGCAATGAACATTATACTCAACTCTTGGTCCTATACACTCTGTGTATGTTTGTTGATTGACTCATTTCTTTATGATGATGATAGCTACACATCCTTCTGATGGCTGCTATTACATATGAACAAATGAACAGTCTGAATCAGAGAACCATAGTAGAAGGAAATAATATTTCATTTGGTGAACATGAAAGATGTTCTGCATTAAACATGGAGGATGCTCCAACAAACTTGGGACATTAAAAGGGTTAAATGGAAATAGGGACCTTACTTGGTAATACCACTAGGTATCCGCAGTTCTACTTACAATATTTATAATGGAAAAGTAAAGTTTACTACTTCATCATTTGATATGCTATTGAGTTGGATTTGTTTTTTGTTTTTGTTTTTATTTTAGCCTACCCTGGAGCTTCAGCTAGGGGCCTGAGCACTGTCCCTGAGCTTTTGCGCTGTACCACTTGAACCACAGATCTACTACCATCGTTTTGTGGTTAAATGGAGATCAAAGTCTCACACACTTTCCTGCCTGGGCTGGCTTCAAACTGTGATCCTCAGATCTCAGTGTCCTGAGTAGCCAGGATTACAGGCTTGAGCCACACCTGACTGGATTTGCTATCCTAGGACTTTTTATATTTAAAATCACAAAAGATTTTTCCTTAAAGACATTTATCTAAGAACTTATTCTTTAATAGATTTAACCCATAGAAAGCATATTTGACACAATTCTTTTAGCATAAACCAAATAGAATCCTTAAATTTGGCCTACTGTTGCTAAATTGGCCCCAGATAACTTGAAGATCTCTTCATACATAGTGAACTATGACCTAACTTAGTGTGTAAACAGATTATGGCCTGTTGGCAAGAAGAAGCTAAGTCTCAGCCAATCAGACATGGTGAACTGTTAAAACTCTGTTCAAAAAAGACTGATACATGCTGTAACCTCTCTGGCTATCTCTGTACCTCACTTCCTTTTGGTTCGGACTATTGTTCCTCCATTCTTGAATGCCAAATAAAACCAATTATATCTGCAAAGTTAGATATGTTGTAATTTGGGGTTTAAAAAAAAACACAGGCTATCTGTCCATTTGGTCTCATTAAATTCAACTCTGGAATATTGTTTTCTAGAAATATAATTCATTGCAAATCAGATGCTTTATTTTCTGTAGTTCAACTGGCTCTGTTAGCCTGTAGGTCTTTGCCTTGGGCTTTTATACAGGCTCACAGAGTTTATGTGCCTCTATTAACATTTTAAATGTCAAAGGAACAGTGCTGAGGATGTGGTTTTGTGGCAGTGAATTGCCTAGCATGCACAGGACCTGAGTTTGGTCTCTAGCCCTGGAAAAAAAAAAGTTCAAAATCTACTTAAAGAAATTGGTCATGTAGACAAGAAGTAGCTTTTCCTAGAATTTAGTGCCAGAAGTTTTTTTCTTTCTCAGGAAAACTTCAGTATTTCCTCTTATTAGACACTAAGAATGCAGGCATTCATTTGTGATTCATGTTTTTTGTACTGATTGAGTGCCCGGTCTCATTCCACACTTGCTCCATGTTCAATTCATTTGTATACTCAGATGTTTCATAAATGGGAGAGAAAGGACAAAGGACAGGCAACTAGTTCAGCAACTGTTGCAATATTCCAGGTGAAAACAACAGGGGAGAGCTGTATTTCAAATTCAAGGGACAATCGAAAGACAGATAGGATATAGAGATTAGAAATAGGGCACCATTCCCAAGATTTCCAGTTTAGAAGACAAACAGGTGTAGATTCCTAAATATTCCTATTTAAGAATAGGTGTGAGGGTTAAAGAAAAGCTGGGCTTTAAATTCATTGCATTGTCTAAACAAATAGGATTTATTTCTTCCCTCCTACCCAATTACTTTCAAAACTGTAGAGAATAGGAGATACATAGAAAAGACAAACACCAAAGCTGTAAATAAATGAGAACACACCCAGCAGATCTCCAAGCAAAGGAGACATTTCTAAGCCAGCAAGAAAATCAATTATGAGTAAGAAAGGTCAACAGAGACAGGTTAAGGACACACAGCTCTCCCTGGGGTACTAGGGCAGGGGTCAAGCCCTATCACAGCACTGTGAAAACTTTTAATGATAATGATAAGCCTTTATTATAAGCACCCTATTTGATGTTTACTTTTCCTTTTGGTGCCAGGGGACACTTTGAGCACAAGCTGCAACTGATACCTTTCCTGGTGTCCCTATCTGCCTGGAAAGAGGGCTAACAGCCAAACAAAAAGCCCAACTGTCCTTTGAATAATACTCCAGACTCGTTGAGGAAGCTACTCAGCAACCACAGCTCCTTGCTTTCAAAACACAACTCTGGCTCCTGAAGGCTCAACTATTTCAAAGAGCTAGAGGTGGACTTTTCACCTCACAAGCTGTCAGTGAACTCTAACTACATGACTGCAGTAATTTCAACTTCCACCCAGGCCAGAGAGTAGCACTTCCTGTGGCGGCCTAAGCAAAAGGCCTGTGATCAGTGTAAACACAGACCTTCATTTGCATGAGGAACCAAGATGCGAGCTGGGTCTGTCATTTGTGTTATAGCCTGCAGTGATTGGTCAAGACATTCTAGCCACATTTCTTTCTGGCCCAGACATATTACTTTTCCAGTCAATGGAAAGATGAACTCTTTCTGTGCTGTCCCCTGGTGTTGCAACCTTAGGCCCAGTAATTGGTTTCTTTCAGGTGGTCTTTTCTTGTGTACTGATTTGGTTCCTGGTTTGGTTCCCTTTTTTGTTTTGTTTTGTTAGCAACAAGGTCCTGCTTAGTTGTCCAGGCTGGCCAAGAAGTCACTGTATAGCCCATGCTGGCCTCAAACCGTCAACCCTCATGCTTTAGATTCTCAAGATCTAGTATTACAGGCAAGTGCCACCATGTCTAGTGCCCATGAAACCATACACCACACAATATCATGAATGCATCAGTCATCTCCAAAAGTTGCTCATGTTTCCTGCCCTGGCTATCTTTGTATTACAATTCTCAGATCTCAGCCTCCAGAGTAGGATTACACACGTGAGCCACCAACACCCTGCCTCTTTTGTTTTTAGAATATCATGTATGCTCACAGAACACTATGTTGCAAATAATCTATACAATTTGTGGGCGGAGAATGGGAGGGAAAAACTGGGAGAGAGGAAGGGAAGAGATCACATTGTCCAAAATGGAATGCACTCTGCTGATCTGAACCCACAGTAAAACGGAACATCATGGTGGCAGGAACAGGTGACGGTGGCAGCAGCTGTTCACCTAATGGCAGACAGGAAGGAAAGACAAGAACAAGGAACAAAGAACCAGGTATATAACTTCGGAAGCATGTCTCTAGTGACCCACCTCCTCCATCTTGGTCCCAAAGTTTTTACCACCTCTCCAAATAGTACTATCATCTGGAGACCAAGCATTCTACACATGAGCCTGTGGAGACATTTCATAAGTGAATCAGAACAAAATCCTCCCTCCTTTAACTGGCTTTCTCAAGTACTTTGCCACTATGAGAAAAAGACTAACGCACCAGTGCCAACATTTGAGTTATTCTTAAATTTTTTTTTGCAATTATTAGAAAAGTAGCCACAAACATTTCTTTATGTTCTTTTTGTGAGGATATGTTCATATTTCTTATGTGTAAATACCTAGGAAGGAGTCTTCTGGGTGTTCTAGTAAGGATTAGAAGTGCATTATTTATTAAGGTTTGATGTCACTTATCCTTTGATCTCTCTACTTTTTTATTTCTTATTTACCACACACTCCCATCTTTACCTTCCTTATCTGAACTGGATCCCAGCATTCACATTTCAAACACATTTTGCTTCTACACTCAATTTCTTGACCCACTACCCTGCTCAAAATCCCACTCCCTGGATAAGCCCAACTATCCCTCTTGTTTCCTCCTATTGTAGACCAACTTGATGTACTCTGAGAAAAAATATTTAGTGTACAGGTAGATGGGACATAAATTGGTAGTCTCTAACTTCAGACGGGCTCATAACTTTGTGGGAAAATCTTGCTGTGTTTTACTAGTCAGCTTAGATGCTCCTTAATAGCTGTCGCCACCAAGTCTGCTTTATCAAGGCTTCAGTAAATAATCCTTCAGACCTCAGTAAATAACCTCAGATACGATCAGTCACCTATCTCCTTGCATCTATGCCTTCCTTGCAGCTGTACCTTCTTGCCTCTTTTCCTTCCTTGCAAGGAATAATGGACCTCCCTCTGCCTTGTAGTACTGGGGATTGAACTCAAGGACTCACACTTGCTAGGCTGGTGCTCTACTATTTGCGTCATGACTCCAGCCTTGCTTTTGTGATAGTTATTTTTAGAGATGGAATCCAGCAACTTTTTCTGCTTGGATGAGCATTCAACCATGATCCTCCAGACCTCAGTCTCCAGAGTAGCTGGGATTCCAGGTGTGAGCCACCAGTGCTGGCTGCTTCTGCCTCATTAGGGTAGGTATGTCCATCTGTCCTTCCTAAAAGTCTTTAGAGTCTTCACTTAGCAGAGTGCTTGTTCGTTTTGAGTCTTCACTTTGCAGAGCACTCGTTTGTTTTGCATTGTCATCTCCTTTCTCTTTAATGGATAATTTACAGTTCTTTTTTTTTTTTTTTTGGCCAGTCCTGGGCCTTGGACTCAGGGCCTGAGCACTGTCCCTGGCTTCTTCTTGCTCAAGGCTAGCACTCTGCCACTTGAGCCACAGCGCCACTTCTGGCCGTTTTCTGTATATGTGGTGCTGGGGAATCAAACCCAGGGTCTCATGTATACAAGGCAAGCACTCTTGCCACTAGGCCATATCCCCAGCCCTAATTTACAGTTCTTTATAGATAGCTTACTTCTGTTTCTTTCCTTTCTCTTCTGGGAATGCTTCTGGAACCAGACAGGAGGGTTTTGTTTGTTTGCTTGTTTTTAAATTTTAATTTTTCAGGATTTGGCCACCTAGAGGATTGGTATACCAGCTAAGCTAGGAAAATAAGAGCTTGGTATGCTTGAAGCAGCTCGGGCCTTTAGAGCAAAGGGCCTCCAGACAACACTCTCGGGGTCCTGAAGAGGTATCTCAAAGGCTACCTTGGGTAGAGGAAGTGCAGACTTCAATCAGGAACATCCTTCTCTCATTTGTATAGTTGTCCTAGAGTTTAGCACAAACAGCAACCGCTTTTTTCTTTTTTTTTTGAAATAGGGCCCTGTGTTGTCCAGGATGAACTTACTTGAATTCATGATCCTCCTGTCCCAGTCTAAGTATAGGAATACACCACTAGACTCACTCACAGCCAGGTAGCAACAACTTTTAGGCACGTGTTCTGGAGGCTTTACTGGAGTCTTAGCCTGCCCTTTCCCCACTAGAGACAGAGAAGGGTTTCTCCTTCTAAAACTCACTTCTATCCAGAGCTGGTCAGCTGCCAGTTTACCAGCTGATTGATCTTGGGCAAGTCCGTAGCACGCACTGTGCCTTATTTTCTGTAAAATAGAAGGCAGAGAAGAGTGGTGGGCAGAACCTTGACTCTCTAGTTTACTTAAAGTGGAATGGTCCTAGAAAGAAGGCAGGAAAATCAACCTTTCCTTGACTCACCACTCTCCCTCTTCCTCCTCTTCCATCTCCTCTTCCTCTTCTCCTCCCATCCCAGTGCTGGGAGTCAAAACCAGGGCCTACTACATGCTACCCAAGTACACTACCTCTGAACTTTGTCCTGGCCCACTTCAATCACATTCTATTGGTGCAGGTAGTAATAAAGATCAACTTGTGTTCAAAGAAGAAAAATATTGATACTCTCTTCTCTTATAGGAAACATATCAACATTATATGGTAAAAAGAACTTATGAGGCAGAAGACATATATATATATATATATATATATATTTGTTGTTGTTGTTGTTGATTGTGGGGCTTGAACTCAGGGCCTTAGTCTGTCACTAAGCTTTTTGTTTTTTATCGTTCAAGGCTGATACTCTACCACTTTGCGCCACAGCACCATTTCTAGTTTTCTGGTGGTGGTTAATTGGAGATAAAAATCTCACAGACTTTCCTGCCCTGGCTGGCTTCAAACTTTGATCCTCAGATCTCAGCCTGATGAGTAGCTAGGATTACAGAAGTGAGCCACTGGTGCCCAGCTAAGACAGGATATAGACTAGTGTGGCTTATCTTTACAAAATGTAATCCACCATTTGCATTCTTTTGAACTTTTCATTGTTTCTACCCATCAATATAGTTGCAATGAATCTCCAAGCCCTAATATTACCATCTTCTCATATTGCAGCTCTCCCTTCTATTATCACTCAAACTACATTTATTTCATATCACCATTATCTAATCTGGGTGATTGTAACAATCTCCCAACAAGATAAACCTTTTTTTTACTTCAGCCTTACATCTTTCCAATCTATTCTTCATATGGAAGCCAGAAGTTCACAGCCCACTTATATATTCATAATAATGCTAGTCTTCTAGGTTGACCAGACTGCTTATATAAGAAGTTAATTGGGGGCTGGGAATATGGATGGCCTGGTGGTAAAGTGTTCATCTCGTTCATATACATGAAGCCCTGGGTTCGATTCCTCAGCACCCCATATATAGAAAAGGCCAGAAGTGGTGCTGTGGCTCAAGTGGTAGAGTGCTAGGCTTGAGCAAAAAGAAGACAGGCCCTGATTGCAAGGCCCAGGACTGGCAAAAAAAAACAAAAACAAAAACAAAGAAAAAAGAAGTTAATTGATTTCCACTTTCCTGTTTCCTTATTGATGCACAACCCATCAATCTTTACCATAATGTTGATTTAAGTCACAAGTTGCAGTTGGGCTATGAGTTCCCACAGTTGGCATACTCTCTGGTAATATTTAGTTATGTGATATTTCAACTAATTATACTGTTTCTTAAAGTGTAGTCCAGGGACAACCGGTAACAGATGGGCAGGAAGTTGGCAAATTTTACTTTTGAAGAAAGTATGATATGTGATTCTAAGGTATACTAAAGTTTGAAAATCACTAATTAAAAGTGTTTCTAACTCGTCCAGTTAGAAGTATGAGCTAATTTCTTTCATGTTCCTCTGCCTTCTCTAATTTATCCCTGATATCCCTCCCATCTTTAGCCAGCCAACTGTGTATGGTGGGGGGGGTAGGGGTGGTAATAGGTATGGGAGAATAATATGCACTCAGTCTAGAGGCTGGGGTTCTCCTTGACTGTGAGGTAACCCTGTTTCCTCACTCTCCTTGCTGCCTGTGAGATGAACACAGTACTTCATTTGCCTGAGGTTGCTGTGATCTTTTAAGGTCTCGGGGACTTGATTCACACTGTCCCTTCAGTAGAGAATGTCTTTCCCATGTCCATCTCTCCAAGAGTCATCTCATTATTAGATGGACACAGCATAACAAATATCTGTTGAGCATCTCCTGCTCATTATTTTGCACAGCCTGGAAACACAACATGGAGCAACCTGAATAAAAATATTCTTGTGGAATTTCATATTCGGATGGAGAAACTAGAACAGTCAGAAGCTAATGAGCAAGAAGACGACATGGTATGTTAGAAGCACAAACCAGGCTTGACACAGATTCTCTCCTATGCCAAGTCCTGGGAGAGTTGTTGAGATCTGTAGGGGTGGGGCCCCTGGGGCTACTAGGAAGGAGCACAGCTGCCAGGCAACTTGGCGAAACAGGGTGAGACCATCAGTGACTGCAACAGGGAAGTGTGGGAGAGCTCAGGAGGTTATGGGTGACCAGATTTCATCAGACCTTGTAAACCTCCAGAAAAAGACCAAAACCATGGGCTGGGTACTGGGTAGGCCGGTGCCCCAAATCCTAACTTCTCAGGAGGTAGAGATCTTAGGGTCACCGTTCAAAGTCAGCCAAGGCAGGAACCATCTGAGACTCTTATCTCAAATTAACGACCAAAAACTTCAGTGGTAGAGAGCCAGCCTTAAGAAAAAAAAAAGCTAAGGAACAGCACCCAGGCCCCGAGTTTAACCATAGATTACCAGCACAAAAGAAAAGCAAAGGCTACAAACTTGGATGAGTCTGAGTGAATCGGGAAGGCTTTTCAGGGTTTTCAGCAGAAGAGAGATGAAATGGGTGGAATGTTTTTGAAATGACTGCCTGGCTGGAATATGGAGAACGAACTAGAGAAGAAGGGGTAAATCGAGATGCTATTGCAACCACCTGTTGAAGGTCATCTTTGGATGGTTGATGGTAGATGTACACGTCAGAAGATTGCTATTTGTTTAATTTAGGAGTGGCGTTATGGTTTACATTCATTGCATAGCTCCTATGCCTCTGCAAGGGGATTTTCTACTTCGTATTTCTGGGAATGATAGTGGTAGGAGAAGGTGAGGAAGGCTCTTGAGGTTGCCAAGAAGCAGCATAGACACGAAGGCCTGACAAAACCCTAGGCCTCTAGGCCTCTGGCGCAGCAATAATTCTGCAGCTGACCACCCCCTCTCCCCGCCAGCTGCTTCCCAGTAACCATGCGCAACAGGGCAGGTGGGATCCTATGGAAAGCACAGGACTTGCTAAGAGCCCGCCCAGTGCCCCCCGGGAATTGTAGTTGGGAGTCTCTGCGCAGGCGTAGTGGTTCCCACGGGCTTGCGCGCGCAGTCGCCGGCGCCGCAGGCTCGGGCAGCTCCTCGTCGCGGTGCGGCTGGCTGCGGCGTCGGATGCGAGCGCAGGTGTGGCGCGTCCCGGGCCCTTGCTTTTGGAGCTGTGGCGGAGCCGTCGGCTCTGAGTGAGTGTGCACCTGGGGCGGGATGGGGGATGCCCAGCAGAGGGATGCCCTAGTGGTGCACTGCGGCTGCGGCTGCTTCTGCAGGAGGCGGGTACCCAAGTCATTCCTCCATCCCACCTGCGCCCTGGGGCGCACAACTTCAGCACCCATGGCGTTTTGCGCGGGAGAATGCCTTGCGGGGTAAATGGAATGGTGGGGAGGGCGGGCATGGGCGCCCTGTTCTGCTGGATGTGTAGCAGCATCCTTGGTTTGCTATCCTCGAAACCAGTTTTATTCTTCCTTCCTCCCTGGTCCTAATCGCCAAAAAATTCCTCCAGGTATTTCCAGATGCGCCTCTCCCCCCCCCCCCCCCCCCCCGCTTCTCCCCTTGTTGGAACAAAATTGCCCCTCCCTTTCTTCCCCCGGGAAATGCAGCACCTGAACCTGCGTCATATTTTCACCGAGCTCCTATGGCAAGCTCTGGGGGTCGGGCTCGGTGTTCCTTAATCACTACGGAGTCCCTGGTACCCAGCGAGGCGCTTCGTACACGGTTAGCGCCTAATGTTGGACAAAGGAATAAGGGCCCCCGTTGATGGACAAAGGAATAAGTGGCCTGCTGAGTGCGGGCCGGTGCGCTTACTATTGTTATGGTAATAGAAGTAGTCAGACATCCTCTCCCTGGCTCGGGGGTGGCACATTTTAGATTGCTTTGTCATTTCTTTGAGCGTGACCCAGCCCCCGCACGCATCCCTCCCCCGACAAGTGCACCCGGGTCCCAGTATTGCCCGGTTCCCATCTCCCTGTAGATATTCAGTCATTGGTAGATTAAATGAATGGATGTGATTGGCACCTGCCAGTCGGTGTGCAAAGTTGCATTTTGGTGTAAAGGAAGCATTTGGACATCACACCCACGCGATTATAGAAAGGAATCCAGTTTCGAAGGAGTAACAGTTTGTCTGGCAGTCACGGGAAGGCAACATTCCCAAAAGACGGAGTAGCGAAGGAGGGGAGAATATAGAAACTGGAGATGAGGATGGAAGGTGTTGGTATTTCTTTATGGCTGCAGGGCCAATGAAATAAATAGCTGGAATTCAGGAGATGAGGTAATTCCGGCATACCTCTCGATTGCCCTGCGGTGGTCCCTCTCTGGGATAATGGGGCTGGGAGGGAATTACAAACAAGAGAACAACAGCATCTGTTTTTGCTTCGTCAAAGCAATCCTTTGGCTGCAATGAAACCTTGAAGGAACCTGTGCTTTGGCAGTCTTGTGGGGAGGGGGAATAGACTGGAGAGAGTCATAGGAAACAGTGTTGCCAGAGCTTGGTTATTATAGGAAAAGTAAGGAGGAAAAGAAATTGGTCAGATATGAAATCAGGCTTCTGAGTTGAGCAACTGGTGGAAAGAATGTGGTCATTCCGTGATGGAGGGCATTTTTTAAATTAAATTTTATTGACAAGATGATGTACAGAAGGTGTACAGGTACATAATAAGGTAGTGAATACATTTCTTGTCATATTTATTATACCCTCCCTCATTTTTCTTTCCCTTCCCTAATTCAGGTAAGCATATATACAATATCCAGTGTACCAAAATCATATACAGTAACCACAGAGGGCATATATTTTAAAATAAGGGTTCACACTGCATCTCCAGTCAACTTTTTCCATTGAGTACTATTAAGACTGAAGCAACTGTTTACCTGAAAAGTATCTTTAATTGCCCTTAAGAAACACTTGGGTTTTGTATATAAATTGACCCTTGAATAGAATAGTTAAGCAAGTCTGTTCTAGACCTCTGAAGGGGTGTCCATGTATGTATGTGTATGTCTGTCTGTATAAGTATATTCAGATACCACTTAGAGCTTGTACATTTATAAACATATATGCATCTATGTTTATAAATGTATACCTATATATTTGCATATGTATTTGTATGTGTAAATACATATTGTGTATAATTTGTATAAGTTATTCATATCTATTAACTGGGTATGTATCTGAACGAAATGAACATTTTCAGAATTATCAACAGTTTGTTTTACTTATTAAATATCTTATATTTCTTCTTGACAGTTTCCGCAAGACTGTAAATTGGAATGCTGGAGCCCTTAGTGGTCTACTGTGAATAGCGTGTTGGTGGACTGTATTAATATTCAGATAGTCTAAAAGGGACTAGATTCCTACTCGTGGCATACCGTGCAAGCTGTAGTACCCTTGAACAAGATGACAGCTGTTTCCCCCAACCCTACAACTGTGGCCTCACGTGCAGGAAACAAGGCCCCAAGAATGGATACTTTCAGGCAGAAGTTCAGGTGGTTCTGTTACTCAGGAGAGACTGGACCTAGAAAAACCCTGAGTCAACTCTGGGAGCTGTGCACACAGTGGCTAAGACCTGACATTAACACAAAAGAACAGATTTTAGAGCTCTTAGTGTTTGAGCAGTTCCTGTCCGTTTTGCCTGGGGAGATGAGGATTTGGGTGAAGTCACAACATCCTGAGAACAGTGAGGACGTGGTGACCTTGATGGAAGACTTGTCCCAAACACTTGAAGAAAAGGAAGGTGAGACTGACTGGTGAAGGAGGAGGTGGGCCAATTATCAGTGTATCAAAGTGAACTCCTAGCCAGGTGCCAGTGGTTCACACTTATAATCCTACATACTTGGAGGCTGAGATCTGAGAATCATAGTTCAAAGCCAGCCCAGGAAGAAACTGTGAGAATTTTATCTCCAATTAGGTGTCAGAAAGTCAGAAGTAGAGGTGTGGCTCAAGGGTAGAGCACTAGCCTTGAGTGAAAAAGCTAAGGGACAGCATTCAGGCCCTGAGTTCAAGCTCAGTACCAACACACACACACACACACACACACACACACACACACACACACACACACACACACACACACACCAGAAAGAAAGAAAGAAAGTGGACTCTTCAAAGGAAACTATTTTCTGCGAAGGAGGAGTCTTAAGGCTAAAAAGTAAGAATCAGGTAACTATATACCCACAAATACAGCCTGAAGGTAAACATACTCTTTCCCTGTCTATCTCAGAACTCATGGTAGAAAAATTGTATATCATTGCAACATAGCACCTCTCCAGACTCTGTATGGACATCTCAGAGCACTCCATTCCAGAAGGAAAAACCATTTTTACATCTTTGATTATGTAAGTCTGATTCTTAATATTTACTGGTTCTTTTAACAAAGATGCCTAAAATTCCTTCCTAAGAAGGTAGGGTATGATTGGAAAAATACTTTGCCTCTATTTGAGCTGCTGACTGAGGATGTTTAGTACATTTCATCCCGCTGAATGCCAGGCCCTCTTCAGTCTGGAGGGATCTGTTGGTGATTTGTGCTAGTACAAGGGCTTGAACTCAGAGGCCTCATGCTCTTGCTTGGCTCTTTTTGCAGATTGGTGCTCTACCACTTGAGTCTCATCTATGCTTCCCAGAGTCATTCTTGAAGCCACTGGGTGACAAAGCATTGTCCCAAGAGTAGGAAACGATTTAGTAGATACAAAAGAAAATGTGCTCTTGCCTAAATACAGCATATAAATTTGGAATGTTTAAGAACTTACTCTTGTGCTATTAAATATTTTAAAGCTGAGAGGTTCTGGAAGGAATGTACTCTGTGTTGGAGAGCTTAGAAATTGAAAGCATCTTTATTTATTTATTTATTTATTTATTTTTTGGCCAGTCCTGGGCCTTGGACTCAGAGCCTGAGCACTGTCCCTGGCTTCTTCCAGCTCAAGGCTAGCACTCTGCCACAGCGCCGCTTCTGGCCGTTTTCTGTATATGTGGTGCTGGGGAATCGAACCTAGGGCCTCGTGTATCCGAGGCAGGCACTCTTGCCACTAGGCTATATCCCCAGCCCTTGAAAGCATCTTTTGACGAAGTAGATATTAAAGATATGTATTTGAGTTTTCATTCACAATTCCAGCCCACAGTTCCTACAACCTTTGTAATTTCCCACTTGGCCAATAGTAAGTATCTGGGTAAAATATATGTCCATTTCAGTTCCTGAAACTTGTTCTGGATCAGCTCCTGGGCCATCAAGGTTACAGTCTTACTATTATAAGTCCCTTCCAACCTTACTGAGTTTGCTAATGTAGATGATTTTTAGAAAGTACCTAAGAAACCACAGCATGGGGGACTGGTTGCCAGAGAAACCATCCTGTACCCTATAGAGATTTGGAATTCACAGCCCAACCTCTACTTCAAGAGGGGCAAAAGGTGGGGCTGGGGATAAGGCCTAGTGGCAAGAGTGCTTGCCTTGTATACATGAGGCCCTGGGTTCAGTTCCCCAGCACCACATATACAGAAAACTGCCAGAAGTGGCGCTGTGGCTCAAGTGTCAGAGTGCTAGCCTTGAGCAAAAAGAAGCCCGGGACAGTGCTCAGGCCCTGAGTCCAAGCCCCAGGACTGGCCAAAAAAAAAAAAAAAAAAAGCTTCCTTAGAAGCCTAAAAGGTGGGGCTAGGAATGTGGCTTCGTGGTAGAGTGCTTGCCTAGCCTACATGAAGCCCCAGGTTTGTTTCCTCAGTACCACATAAACAGAAAAAGCCACAAGTGGCACTGTGGCTCAAGTGGTAGAGCACAGAGAGGCTCAAGGACAGTGCCCAGACCCTGAATTCAAGCCCCAAGACTGGCAAAAAAAATAATAATAAAGAAAAAGAAACATAAAAGGATCAGGAGGCTGAGATCTAAGGATTATGATTTGAAGCCAGCCCCAGCAAAACAAAAAAATCCTTAAGACTCTTAATCTCCAGTTAACCATCAAGCAGCTGGAATCGGAGCTGTGGCACAAGTGGTGGAGCACTAACCATGAGTGAAAATGCTAAGGGACAGCATCCAAGTTCAAACTCCAGGACTGGTGTACATACACTACAAACAAACAAACAAAAAAAACAAAACGGAAAACAAAAGGACAATATTGGGAGGAAAGATGCAACATGGAGCTTCCTGGAGGTGGTGTTCCTGCAGAGGGTGTTGAAGGAATTTGTGTCAAAGCATTGGGTGATTTCAGAGGCTCTGAGCCCCTTCCTATATGTTCTGCCCAATGCAACTGTTGCATCTGGCTGTGGTCTAGAAAGTATAATTCAATTCAAGGATAGGGGTATAGGAGCACTAGGCATGGGTGAGAAATTACAGAGGCTGAAACAGGCATCTGGAGTAGGGGACTGTGTTATAGAGATGAAATCCCACCCGTAGAATCTAGTGCTCTCTCCAGTGCCCAGTGTCTGAACTGAATTGAACTGAATTAGAGCTCTAACACTGAACTAGTGTCCACTGGAGGACACCTCGCAGTTGTGATCTCCAACCTTCCCCTACATCCAGGGACACATAAGAGTTCTGTGTTAATAATGGGAAAAATTAAATTGACTTCCCCTTTCTATAGCTGGGAAACGGAAGGATTTAGACTGAAGAATCCATCTGAAAGATGATGCGCTGTTTTTTAACGTCCTTCCTAGATCCCATTGCTCAAGATTCTGTTGCTTGCAAAGAGGAGAACTTAGGAGAAGATGAAATGGTGGCTGTTCCTTCAAACAAGGAGTCAAGTGTAAGTTTCTCTCACTGCTTTCCACTCTTAACTGAAGAAGTAACTGGGCTGTTATTGAGTGGTGTAAAGATTCAAAAGTCATTAAGACAAAGAACTTACAGTTCTTTGTTGAATGACCAGACCACATCACAAGTCTGGCCCTAAAGAAAAACATTGAACAGTTAACTGTAGATAAAATGAGGTATAAATGGAATTACACTTCATTAATATGGTAAAGATCTTCCCCTTGACAGTGGTAGAACATAAACAGTCCTCAGTAACAGTCCTGAGTAAAAAGCTGAGGAATCACGGCTATAAATCAGTATTTCCTGAGTATTCCGGGCAATACAATAAGGTAAGAAAGCAAATGTCTGGAAATAACAAGTGCAGAAGCAGCAATGCACATTACTTACAGGCAGTATCATCATTTATTTGGAAAGCCTCAGGGAATCTAGCTGAACTGAAATTCGTGCAATCTTTAGGAAAAGCAATTGGTTACAGATAAGTATGTTTCCTGAATACCAGTAACTACCACTTAGGGAAATAAACGAATCTTAATCTCCATGCTGTAATGATGACTCCAATAATGAGTCCAAAAATATGTTTATGATTTGTGAAACTCATGAATGTTTACTTGGAAAAGGATCTATGCAGGTGTGATTGAATTGTGGGTTAGAAGATGAGGAATTCTGGATTCTTTGAGTGGGCCTGAAGTACCATAAGAGATGTCCTTCATACAGAAGGGCACAGGGAGAGGATAGGACAATGTAAAATGAGAGAGGTGTTTGGATGGAAAAGGCCACAGCCAAGGGAGGCTGAGGAAGGCTGACAGTTGTGATAGCTGGAAGAGGCAGGAAGTGGATTCTCTCCCAGAGCTCACAAGAAACTACAGCACTATCATATGCTTCATGTCCTACTTCTGGCCTCCAAAATGGTGACAGGATTTCTTCCTCTTGTTTTAAGCTGCCAAGGTCATGATGACTTTTTGCAGAGTAGTAGCATACACAGGGAAGCTGGCACAAGTGCTGACAGTCTCCCTGCCACAGCCCTCTCTAAATGTCCTATAGAAAGTGAGTTTGATGAGTCTATGCTTGCTTGAAATGTTTGGGGTAGTTGAAAGTATGTACACAGTCCTAGTTCCGAGGCTTGAATTCGGGGCCTGGGCACTGTCCCTGAGCTTTTTTGCTTAAGGCTAGTGCTGTACCACTTGAGTCATAGCTCCACTTGTAGGTTTTTGGTGGTTATCTCTCAGACTTTCCTGCCCTGGCTGAATTTGAACCATGATCCTCAAATCCTAGCTTCTGGAATAGCTAGGATTACAGATGTGAGCAGCTAATTGCTGTGTATAACTGAAAGTTCAAATTTGGAATGGAGTTGCTAGTAATATTGTATACCATCACTTGCAATTAAGTTACATTAATTTTGAAAAATTTGAGGATGCAAGTCATGCCTTTCATTTCCAATTTGATTTTAATTATAGAAATCAGTGTATTATGAGTTAACTTGATCAGTGTTACATGGTATAGAGAATTCTTTTTTGGGGAGGGTGGGGGGCCAGTCCTGGGGCTTGGACTCAGGGCCTGAGCACTGTCCCGGGCTTCTTTTTGCTCAAGGCTAGCACTCTGCTGCTTGAGCCACAGTGCCATTTCTGGCTGTTTTCTGTATATGTGGTGCTGGGGAATTGAACCCAGGGCTTCATGTATATGAGGCAAGCACTCTTGCCACTAGGCCATATCCCCAGCCCTGTAGAGAATTCTTGTACCATATTTTACCACCAGACTCTGGGAAAGTCAAAGGTTGTACAATACCTTTTTTTCTGTATCTTAGTAAAGGTGGTGCAATAGCTATGCTGTCTTGCTTTGGAATTAAAAACTTGAATACTATCAGAATGGTTACTGTGTCTCCAAACCGCTTCTCAAAATCTTTAGTGTCAGTTTGGGAATAATGCAGTGCAATTCTTATGGTATCCTAGGAACCCATAATGTTTGAGGAAGTGGCTGTGGACTTTTCCAGAAGTGAGTGGAAGAAGCTGAAGCCTTCTCAAAGGGAGCTCTATAAGGAAGTGCTGCTGGAAAGCTTAGGAAATCTGGAATCTCTGGGTAAAGACATTCTTCCTTCATGGCCCAGCCACTGTCTATGTACTGCATTATGTGAAATGCTTTAAATTTGTTATTCTGAGCATCCAGAACCCCATAATGATGAATCCTAAAAATAGATCCTAAAAATGCATTTTCTGCATGTTTCCTCTTAAAACTAGATCTTAGTTTCATCAAGTTCGAACTAAGAACATTGTGTGTCATCATAAGTGCTATGCTTCCTTCCATTTCCTTCCTCTTTGAGTTCTTATATTTCACCGTGTGTGTGTGTGTGTGTGTGTGTTTGTGTGTGTTTGTGTGTATACGCGCACACGTTGGGCTTAAACTCATGGCCTTGCATACTTACTTGGCTTTTTCCCTGAAGGCTGGCACTATCTCTTGATCCACAACTTTACTTCCAGCTTTTTGCTGGTTAATTGGGATCTCTCAGCCTTTTATGCCTGGGTTGGCTTCCAGTCGAGATCTTCAGATCTCAGCCTCCTGAATAGCTAGGATTACACACATGAGCCACTGGCTCCTGGCTTCAATACTACATGTTTTGTCTTTCCCGGAGAACCAGACTATATATGAATATCGTTGCATTTGTATCATGTGTACAAACAAACATTTTCTATCTTTTTCTCTATGAGCAGGCTTTCCAGTGTCCAAGTTCAATTTGCTTTCTCAGCTGAAGTGGGTTAAGTTGCCAAAGCTGCTGGAAAAAGAACTCTCAAGAGATTCTAGACCAGGTAAATTGATGGATGGTAGATAGTACAATGAAAATGGTTGTTTACGGAGAGAGTTGGGAAATGAAATTTCCCTTATGAAATGAAATGGCTAAAATACAAAGATGGCTACAGGAGAGTATTTACCTTCCTGGAATGTTAGTGTTTTTATTTTTATTTTGAAAGTATGGGAAACTTCATTAGCAAAAGAACACACTTTCAGTAGACCAAAATCATGTCATCCCCAGAATGACAATAATCTGGACTATTCTTTTTTTTTTTTTGGCCAGTCCTGGGGCTTGAATTCAGGTCCTGAGCACTGTCCCTGGCTTCCTTTTGCTCAAGGCTAGCACTCTACCACTTGAGCCACAGCGCCACTTCCAGCTTTTTCTGTTTATGTGGTGCTGAAAGAATTGAACCCAGGGCTTCATGCATGCTAGGCAAGCACTTTACCACTAAGCCACATTCCCAGCCACCCCCTCCCCTTTTGTCAGTCATGGGTCTTAAACTCAGGGCTTGGATGCTTTCCTTGAGTTCTTTTTGCTCAAGGCTATTGCTCTACCACTTAGAGCCACAGTGCCACTTCTGGTTTTCTAGTGGTTAATTGGAAATAAGAGTCTCATGCACTTTCCTGGGCTGGCTTTGAACCATGGTCCTCACATCTCAGCGTCCTGAGTAGCGAGGATCACAGGTGTGAGCCACTGGCTTCTGGCTTAGAATGTTCCTTTTTAATAGGAAAGACATTTGATTTGGGTCCTGGAGAAGTATATATGGCAAGACATAATGTGCCATATAAGAGACTTCCTGGGGAAGTTTCCAAGTGATGAGAAATGGAAGGGAACTTGAGGGATTTGGCAGAGCTTTCTGCATGATGCAGATAGAAATTCTGTGACTGAGAAGGAGAAGAAGGAAGGAGGATTAGGGAAGACGAATCTCAACCTGAAGAACAATTTTAAGAAAAGCTCAGATGAGACCAAAAAAGAATGCTTGAGCCAAAGTCACCTGTCAGGGTACTTGTTTATCTCAAAGAAATGTCCCTGACCCTGTACTCCTCATGGGTGGGGAACAGTGGCTTTGTAGACACAGCAGCAGTGGGGGCTGTCAGGCAGTCTTCCACAGGAGATCCAGAAAGCAGACATCAAAACAAAACCTATTATTAAAGCCAAGCACTGGTGGCTCATGCCTACAATCCTGGCTACTCAGGGCTGGGGTTCAAAGCTAGCCCCTACAGGACAGTCAGTGAGACTCATCTCCAAATTACTTAGAAAAAACTGCAAGTGGCACTGTGGCTCAAGTGGCAGAGCACTAGCCTTAAGCAAAAGAAGCTCAGGGACAGTGCCACGCCCAGAGTTCAAGCCCCAGGATGGGCAAAAATACAACAACAAAAAACAAAAAATATTGCTATTAATGTCTGTATAATGGCAGTATATTTTAATAATGGCACAGACAAGGAACTGTGGGAATACAGATTCTGGAGCCACAGTGGTTTGTCTTACCATTTTCAACTTTATGATGGGCACAAGGGCATTTCATAATCAGTAGACATTGCACCTTGAATTCTAAGTGTCTTGACTTTTCCTTGGCTAACAGTATACAGTCCAGTACTTGATTGTAAAGCTAGATAAAGGCTGAAACTGCAGGTCCCAGTGGGCCCTGCAGGCACAAAGGGAAACAACCAGTGCTCTCAGTGTGTTACTGAGTGGTGATTTTCAGTAGCTTAGGTCTATTAGATGCATTTTGCATTCTGGATCTTTTCAATGTATGGTGGGGTTTAGCTGGATGGACTTGACCCACCATAAGTTGGACAGTGTCTGTACAGAGGGCCAAGGGTTTCTTAGCACTCAGATCTTTTTTTTTTGGTTGGTCATGGGGCTTAAACTCAGGGCCTGGGCACGGTACTGAGCACTGGTGCTTGGCAGCTCTCAGATCCTGAGGGCTATAGTAGGAATTCACCTAGTAGAAAGTATATTTAGAAATTCCATTTTTGTTAAAAGTAGAAAAGAAATACATATGTAAGTATATAGATAGGTATATATGGATTTTAATAATTAGAAAATGTTCACATGAACAGTTACTTAAGATCGTTTTTCTTTTCAGGATCCTTCCCTGTATCTTCTTACAATTTAACTTTTAGCCTTCTTAAAATTTAACCTTAAAAAGGTCTATTAATACCTTCATTTACTTTAAAGAAAAAAGTCATTTATCTATCTTGCTTTATTTCATCTTCTGACACATTTATTTTAGTCAACTTGTTGAATGTTTCCAGTGTGGTTACATAAGTAAAATGTAACAGATGTCTTATATTTAAACAATACTTTGAACTGTTTAAGTCCAAAAATTGATTCATAGGCTTTTAAATTTTGTTTTGTTCCAGTACCAGGAGTTGAACTCAGGGTCTTGTGCTTACTAGGCAAAGTGCTTTACCACTTGAGCCAGGCCTCTGGTTCTTTTGGTTTTGGTTACTTTTCACATGGGGTCTTGATATTTGTCTAGGTGGATATGTACTGGAATCTACCTATTTATGCTTCCCACATACCTAGGAGGGCCCGCTGGCATGTGCCACCTGCCCAACTTTTAATGACTGAGATGGGTTTTATGATCTCTTTGCTTCAGCTAGCCTTGAACCACAACCAGTCCCAGTAGCTAGGATTACAGGAGCAAGCAACCACATACTTGGAGAAACATGTTTTAGACAGACAAAGCAGAGTCAATAGCTATAATTTGATAAAGCCAATGCAAGTCAGTAAGGATCACTAAATATGTTAGAAAAATGGGTAGAGAACTTGAGCAGGTAACTGACAAAATTTTAAACAGTTCTGAACATGCAAAAATATTAAACTATATTTACAGAGATAATATTATTATGAGTCAAATTTACAAATACTTAAACAAAGATCATTTGATCAGAGATGATCGTTTTTTCCTCATTTCAAATGTTTGTACTCCCTAGGTATTATGTACAGTGTTATAATCTTTCTACCTTTTGATTTACTAATTGTGCTTTAATGACAGTGGTGTAGAAATAACTTTTTCCTCCTTGGTGTTAGGGGTTGAACCCAGACTATCATACATGTTTAGTGTATACTGTAATGGAGTCCCCCCAAGGGAGGGAACCATAATGTAGGGGGGTCCAAGGGTTGGGGGATCCCCCATCCCTCCAAGAGTCCACCACTCAGAGACAGTCTCAAGTAAAAGGATGGATTTATTGGGGAAGTAAAAAGTATACTGACTGGCCAGGGTCACGGCCCAGACTTGGGAGCTGGAACTGCAACTGTAAAACACAGGCTGGCCGGCCAGGGCTGCAGCCCAGACTCCGGAGCTGGGACCGCGCACCCCGGGCCACACTCAGGGTCGGGTTATAAAGGCAAACACCACATGGTCATGCCTGCCACACGCAGGTGGCCAATGAGGTTACAACACTTACAGAGCATGCCAGGTCTCACGCAGATGGCCAGTGGAGTTACAATCTGCCTCATAGCAACTGTTTGAACCAACCTATCATGTTAGTTGGGCTTGGCACATGGATTTGGCGGGGCTCACATGATGTAAGTGGATACGCCTACTCACGGGAGGGCACAGGTTTTACATGGAATATTTTACTACTCAGGTGGTCAAGCAGTTTACACAATCTTATCACAGCGAAGGGGAACTTCCCTGGATAGTCCGGGGAAGATCTTAGTGAAGATGGAGTTGGCTTCTGCTCTCTTTCATCTGAGATGGAGTCAATCTGACACCCCTCAACAGCCAATGATGGCGCTGGCCAGATCTGACCTCCATATCACATATACTATCACTGAACTACACCCCTAGCCCTCGAAAGATTAATTAGTTGATAAATGTCCAAGAAAGGAATAGCTAAGTAAATGATACAGTAGATTATCATGTAAGTGATTGAAACCACCTCAGGAAGGATCATCAGATTAAGAACAGTTGTAAGAAAAGTGATCAAACCTGCACATATTTTTCTATCTAGGATATACAGAAAATACCCTAGAAGAACATTTATGTAACTTTTGGGTAGTAGGATTTTGAGGGATTTTTTGTATTTTATAAATTGCCCTTTTATAGCATTTGAAAGTGATTATGTGACCTTCTGATCACCTTTGAAAGTCTAGCCTAGATGGCACTGCTTATCTGTGATGTGATGAGTGTTTTGTATAAAGTCACTCAAGAGCCTGTCCCCTGGGGTCAGGCTACCATGTGACTTGGGCAGGCTGCCGATGCATGTCCTGTATGCCCAGTTGTCACATTCATAAAATAGGGACAGTGCCGGGTCTTGCTTTGGGTTTCTGGGACGAGTAAGTGAAGCAGTGCAAATCAAGTGCCTGGCATCAAACCTAGTGTTTGGTACATCATTACTTTTCCTCATTTCTTTGTCTATATTATTGCCCCTATATTGCCTTTCTTTCTTTTTCCTGTTTTAAAACTTTTTTTCTTCTGGAAACTCTTGGGATTATACTCAGGACCTCAGGCTTTCTAGACAGACACTGCCACTTCTTCATCCTTTCTTGATTGATTGATTGATTGCACTGGGCTTGAACTCAGGGCCTGGACACTATGCCTGAACTTATTTGCTCAAGGCTAGTAATTTACCACTTGAGCCAAACCTCCACTTCCTGTTTTCTGGTGTTAAATTGGAGTCTCATGGACTTTCTTGCCTGAGGTGGTTTCAAACCATGAGTCTCAGATCTCAGCCTCCTGAGGAGCTAGGATTACAGGCATGAGCCACTGGTGCTCAGCTTATGTTGTTTGTTTTTATTTATATTATTATTATTATAAAAGTGATGTACAGGGGCTGGGAATATGGCCTAGTGGCAAGAGTGCTTGCCTCGTATACATGAGGCCCTGGGTTTGATTCCTCAGCACCACATATACAGAAAATGGCCAGAAGTGGTGCTGTGGCTCAAGTGGCAGAGTGCTAGCCTTGAGCAAAAAAGAAGCCAGGGACAGTGCTCAGGCCCTGAGTTCACGGCCTAGGACTGGCCAAAAAAAAAAAAAAAAAAAAAGTGATGTACAGAGGGTTACAGTTACATACGTCAGGAAATGAAGACATTTCTTTCTTTGACAATATCACCCTATGTTGGTTGTTTTTGAGGTAGTATCTTGTTTTACTTATGCCCTGGCCAGCCTGGACTATGATCTTCTGCTTGTATTTCCCTGTATCACTGGGGATGATAGGTACTTAGCACTGTACCAAGCCATTGTGCTTCCTCTATAGCTGGGATAAGAGTCACGTGCCATCACATCTAGCCAGAATTAGTTAAGATAGTACCTCTGCAACTTTTATGCCTAGTTTGGCCTCAAACCTCAGTCTCCCAGGTAGGCAGGATTATAAGGTTAAGCCATTGTGCCCATCCTATTTTATAACACTCTTAATTGAGAACAGTCCAAGTAGTATTTCTTATCATCATTACTGTCTGTCCCGATTTTAATTCTAAACATAGCAACTGGAAACACTTTGTTTCTTGTTTCTTTTAGAGGATGAACCTAGTGGTAATTTGGATAATCTTTTGGAAGAATTTACTTTAGAGAAAATAATAGAAAAATCCTTCGAGGATGATGGTTATGGCTTGATGACAGAATTCCACAGACATCACGGCATAGCTGAGGAGGATGGAGGCAAACGGAGACAATCAAAAGGAACACAGAAAAAAACTCATAGGAAAGGCAATAAGGGAGAAGAAAGTGACCCAGAAAAGAGCCACGTTGGAAAAACTTCTAAGCGAACTTCTGACCTAATTAAATATATGAGAGCTTATTTAAAGAAGAAGAAGTCTCAGAAGTCTAATGAAGGCAAGAAACCCTTCAGTTTCCATTCAGATCTTGTCTTGAACTGCAAAGAACATACTGCAGACAAGTCACGGAAACATGGTGAGAGCGGAAAGGGCGTCGCTCACTCTTCATCGCTAGCTGAACAGAAGAAGCGTCCGAAAATTCATTTCAAGTCTCAGAAGTGCAGTAAATGTGGGGTAAACTTCACTCGAAGCTCATCTTCAAGGATTACCACCTCGATATGTGAAAAATGCCGGAAGAATTTACATCCAGCTACAACCGCAAATAAAGATAAGAAGCCTGAAAATGGAGGGAAAAGTCGAAAGTGTGGTAAGTGTGGAAAATGCTTCGGCTACTCTGCACTTACCAAACGCCCTAGAAATCTCACTGGAGAGAAGCCCTATACATGTATTAAATGTAGAAAAGCTGCCAAAAATAGCTCTTCACGCTCAAAAGGTCGTCGAAGGGCTTCTGAAGATAAGCTCTGTAAGTGTGATGTGTGTGGGAAAAGTTTCACTGTCATTCACCACCTCATGAAACATAAAAGAACTCATACTGGAGAAAAACCTTATGCCTGTAAAGACTGTGGGAGAGCCTTTAGCGATAGCTCATCTCTTAGTCAACATCAGCGGACTCACACTGGAGAAAAACCATATAAATGCAGTGAATGTGACAAATCCTTCAGTCACAGCTCTTCCCTTACCAAACATCAAAGAATCCATACTGGAGAAAAACCCTATAAATGTGATGACTGTGGCAAAACCTTTAGACAGAATTCTTGCCTTACCCGACATCAGAGAATTCACACTGGAGAAAAACCCTACGTGTGTAAGGATTGTGGAATGGCGTTCACCCATTTTACCTCTGCCCTTTATCATCAACGGCTTCATTCAGGAGAAAAGCCCTACAAATGTGACGAGTGTAAGAAAGCCTTCTCCTCGCATTCCCTCCTCAGTCGGCACATGAGAAGCCACACGGGGGTGACGCCTTACAAATGCAAGGAATGTGGAAAAGTCTTCAGGCAAAGTTCATCTCTTAATGAACATTTCCGAGTTCATACTGGAGAGAAACCCTACGAATGCGATGTCTGCGGAGCAACTTTCCATCGGACCTCGCTGCTTGTAGAACACGTCAAAATCCATGCCAGAAATAGAAAATACCCGTGCAATAAGTGTGACAAGGTATTTAAAAATAACAATAGCCTTGTCAAACACCGGGCAGTTCACGCCACAGAGTGATTTGTGAAACTAGGAAGGGCGAGGGGAATTGAGTTCAAATTTTCCCCTTATTTTAAAAACCTGGGATGTGAAGTAATTAATTAGGAGTTGCAAGTTCGGCGGGGTGGGTAGCTAGAAAAATAAACTCTTCCTCATTTATCCCTCTTCTCTTTGATGGTGCCAGGGGGAAAGTGAAGAAAGCATGATGTGAATGATTCTAAAAGACAAATCGGTACCATTTTTCTGGAGACTTTCCCTCTCTTCTCCCTCCCGATGTGATGGAAAGAGAGCGTGACTGGACTCGGCATCTGAGCTGGGTCGCAGTTTGCCAACCAGCTCACCTTGCACAAACCACTCATCCTTTCAGGATTTTAGTTTCTTTGTTAGTAGAATGAAGAGAGCTGGGATTAATGATCTCTCACATTGCTTTGGGAGCTCTGATACGCATGGGGAAAAACAGTTAAAACATTTTTGACTTAGTACATTTTTTTCTTGTTTGTAGAATAGAAAATTTCTTACAGGATACTGGACTTGTGGCTTAGTGAGAATGTAGCATACTTCTTGAGAGTGTGATGCAAGAAGTCCTAGAATGTAATAGAGAGACATGTCAGGGAAGGTCCCTCTCTCTCTTTTTCCCCCTCTTGCTTTTGGGTATTGGCCTCAGTGGTCTGCCACTGGAGAGAGCATACAGTAAAATCAAAGGTACCCTATTGATAAAAAGTAAAATTCAGGAAGAGAACATAGAACTGCTAGTAAGTTTCCAGGTATATTTTCTGTTTTGCAATTAGACCGTGAAGGGACAGAACATATGGATATAGGTAGCTATTCCTTAGAAACTTAATTGATGGGGGTCTGACTAAACATTTCCACCTGAAAAAGAAACTAAAGACCCTGAATGAGTTAGGTTTGGGACTCAGGTTATTGGGGTCCAGCAAAGCCCCCCTGGCTCAGTGGTGAGAAATAAGCTCTGAATGTTGCAGGCTGAGGCAGGTCCTATAAGAACTAACCCAGGAAATTCTGGGCTTATGGAAGTGAAGAAGTTCTCAACGCTCATCTGAGAGTCAGTAACATTTGCTGTAACTTAATGTGCTTAGGTTTGAAATGCTACCTCTTGTAGGTATAAGGCTTTTCATTTCTTCCTGATCCTACCTCCTTTCCCCAAAGCATGAAATTCTAGTATTATTTAGTGGACTTGATTTGCATAGTTTATATATGTCATTTGCTGAATGGACTTGAAAAGAAAATGGCTTTTAAGAGTCAGTCACACTGGTTTAATGTTTTTCTGAAAAGGTACAATTTATAGAGAGAATTTAGGAAGTAATGTTTACTGGTTAGGTTTCTTTCATAAGAGGATGTTTTATCCTAATACCTACACAAACATTTTACAGCCTTATTGAAGTATAATTTACAAATGATTAAAAACCATTCAGTGAATTTTGTTAAGTTCACTGAGTTGTACAACCCTCACCATCGCCAGTTTTTTGGCACATTATCCTGATAACTGATTGTTAATTAGTATCCTTATACTGATTTGAATTTATTCCTACTTCCCTTTTCTAATCCCAATCGACTTCCTGTCTACAGAGTTGACATTTTTTATTAATGGGATAAGTGGCCTTTTGTGTCCCTTTTTCATTAACATGTCTTAATTAAGTGTATCTGTCATTGCATATCATATTCTCCCTTACTGTTGAAATTCTTATTTTTTTACTAATCGTATTGTTTCTTAATGTTAAAACAGTATTCCATCGTTTGCATACTTTGTCAATTTACCATGTAAGTAAGGGTCATTTGGGGTCTTTCCCCTAAGTATTTGGCTTTTACAAACATGCTTGTGAAAATTAATATATATCTATGTAGACAATTGTTTTCATTTTTCTTAGGTAGATATCGGTGAGTGGATTTGCTGGGCAATGTGGCAAATTGTTGTTCATTAGAGAACTGCCAAAATATTTCTCAAAGTGACTCCATCCATTTACAGTAGCAGGGTATGAAGAGTCACTCTGATGGTTGAAGTGGTATTTGTGGTTTTCTTTGTCATTTCCCTGATGACAAAAGATGCTGAAGTGGGGCTGGGAATATAGCCTAGTGGCAAGAGTGCTTGCCTCATACATGAAGCCCTGGGTTCAATTCCCAAGCACCACATATATAGAAAACGGCCAGAAGTGGCGCTGTGGCTCAATTGGCAGAGTGCTAGCCTTGAGCAAAAAGAAGCCAGGGACAGTGCTCAGGCCCTGAGTCCAAGCCCCAGGACTGGCAAAAAAAAAAGTTGCTGAAGTATCTCATGTGCTCATTACTCATTCATATATCTTGTTTAGTAAAACGCTCATTCAGTTTCCTGTCCACTTACAAACTGGATTATTAGTTGTGTTAAAACAAGTTCTTTATCTGGTCATCTTTTATCCAATATGAACTTTCTAAATACTTTCTAAATAACTACATAGGGAAACCATAAACCCTTCTATACAATGTTCATCAATAACCAACTTAGTTTAAATAAGTATACACAGTTTTCTGAAGGGTATTCTCAGATAGTTACAATTCATTTCTGGATTATCTGAGATCAAAAACTTTTTTGTTGTTGTTTGTAGGGCTTGAACTCAGGACCTAGGCACTATCCCTGAGCTTCTTTGTACTCAAGGCTAGCACTCTACCACTTGAGCCACAGTGCCACTTCTGGTTTTTGAGTGGTTAATTGGAGATATGTCTCAACGAGGACTTTTCTGCCCAGGCTGGCTTCAAACTAGGATCCTGCAGTCTCAGCCTTCTGAGTAGCTAGGATTACAGGCATGAGCCACCGGCACCCAGCTATCAAAAATGTTTAAACTTCTAGCCTTTATAAAATTGTTTTTATAAGCCTTATTTAGCCTTCTTTCTTTACCTTGAGGAATGCTGAAGGCCTTGTTTCTTACAAACTTGTCATAATGAGTTTGCCTAGGAGAATTTTGTTCAGGTCACAGGAAAAGGTAAGGCTTCTGCCAAAGAGCTCACTTTTATTTTACTTAGAATTCTTTTTATGTAAAGTAGACATCATATTAAATATATATATTTATATCTCCCCCCTTTTTCGGTAGAGGTCAGTAGTATGTCTATTCACACATTTCTACAGTCATCTCTGTCCTTCTCTAGAGCTTTTCCCTCACCCTATACTGAAACTACTCATTAACACTTTCCCAATCTTTCCCTCCCAAGCTCCTAGGAGCTTATACATTTAATTAGTGTTCTGTTCCTGTCTAGATTGTTTCATATGAATAATTGATAAGCATTCCTTTTGTTTCAAATCTTGGATTTTCTAGCACAGGAAATCTTAAAACTTTTTAGTCATCCAGGTAACACTGATAAAGTTCATCCCATGTGTTTTCTGTTTCATTGGTCCCTTAAGTGAAAATGATTATTCCGTGGCATTTATGCGTGTATAGTGAACAGCTTTACCATCCCAATCCTTGTGACACTCGGAGTCTGCTTCAGAAAACAGAACAAGAATATGTTTAGTATGGATTGCATATTGGAATAAACCAATGAGGGAAAAGTCACCTCTTGCTTTACGATTCCAATACAAAGCTAGAATCCCATCTTCGTGATAGAAACTAATCTAGCTCTAGCTGAAATTCCTTGGCAGATGGAAAACTGTCGGAAACAGTTCTGGGCTGGGAATGTGGCTTAGTGGTAAAGTGCTTGCCTAGCATGCATGAAGCCCTGAGTTCGATTCCTTAGTACCACATAAACAGAAAAGGCTAGAAGTGGTGCTGTGGCTCAAGTGGTAGAGTGCTAGCCTTGAGCACAGAGAGGCTCAGGGACAGAGCCCAGGCTCTGAGTTCAAGCCCCAGCAAAAGTTCAAGATCAGCAAAAACAAAAAAAACCCTGTCATTCATCTGAGATTTGTAAATTTGAGTGTTGAGACGTAGTAGACCCCAAGTTTCCCTTGAGCTTTGTCTTAAGATTCATCTAAAACTGAAGAAAAATACTTGAAACTTCAAATTTTGAATCAGTTGGTCTCTTTGTTAATAAAAAATATATATTGCTATATATAAGTATGTTCTATGAGAAAAATGTGATTTGCTCGTGTATTCTGAGCAACATTGTCTTAATGGCGTACTTGAAATTTTTGTTTTTTGTGGGTATTTTTAAGGTATCTCTTTTCATAGTTTTGTAGGTAAATTATGACACTTAAGATAATTTCTTTTTATCTTTCCAAGATTCTTTTGAGTGTATGCGTGTATAAAAAGCAAACTGTTTTGTATCTAGCCTAGTTTACAAACCCAGAGCCTGTGAAAAGTTGTTTAGATTATTTTTGTTGGAACTTTTGACAGGTTAGCGTGGATTCTCTTGACTAAGTTGTTTTGAAATTATGGAAGTGTAAAATTTGTCTTAAGTATTGTGTCCTTTCTCTAACACTTGAATTGAACAAACAACTTTGTTTGTTTTGCTGCTGTAAATCACGACTACCGTTTGTTCATCCGTCGTGGAATGTATGCCTAGTGCTTTGCTAGTCGCTTTTTCTCTGTACTGTACCAGTTGTACAAGCTTCAGTATCTGCACTGGCTTCTGCCTTAGTAATATGCCTTTGATTAAAATTTAAATATTTTTCCATGTTTTTACCTAGAAAATAGTGAATAGCTGAATTTAGGATTAGAATTTACATATGTGCTTCTGTTTTGTGCCTGCACAGGTATACCCTAACTTGTGCCATCTACTTAAAAATATCTAAGTCAACCCTTCATGCTATTCTATCTGTGCATAGAGACAAATCGTCCAAAATGAAATCATCTTGTTGATCCTGACTAGACCTGGTGATGTGGCCTACAAACGCACATTCCTGTATGGGCGTTATAATACAACAGTGTTCTATGCTTTTACCGTGGTGAAAGTGAATTGTAGTGCTGTTGAAACAATAAAGTTGGGTGTAATAAAAACAGTACTTGATTGTGTTTCAGTTTGTTTTCGGGTTGAAGATGTAGCATAATATGCATTTCCAGACCTCAGTAGCCGCAAATGGCTACCATATCAGATGGTGCTGTTAGAAAAAGCAATACTTGCCAGCCACAGAAAAACTACAAGTGACAACAGTTTAACCCCAGTAAAAGTTTATGTTTCGGACAGACTTGCAACATTTATTAACCACCCGGAACATGCTGACATCCCAGGTCTGAGAAGCAGGGAAAGGGAGAAGAAAGGACATTGCACTGCACAATGGTGCAACACTGGTTTAGAAACTTTTAAAGGAGGGTCAGATCTGGGTCCACAGCTATCCTAGGACATTGCACAGGTCTCACGGAGACGCCCCAGAATGTGTTAATGTCCTGAGGACAGCCCCACTGAGACTATTAGGTAAACAGCAGGAACTATTGTTTGGAATTCATTAGCAAATGCAACTGGTAGGCTGGCAAGTGAGCCAGGCTCATGGTAAGTACATAGATTGTTTTTTGCCAGTCTTTGATCATCCTTTTTAAAATTTTCCCTGCATGAATAACATACTTTTGTCTCCTCAAAGTCCAGTGCAATGTTTACAACTCAAAAGTCCAGAGTCTCTGAATAAGAAACTTTGAAGTTTTGCTTAGGTTTTTAAATATTTCTTTTTTGCCTTTGGGACCTTAAATATTAGCATCTGCTACCCTTCCTTAGAACAGTACACTACACAAACTATGGCTTGCTCCAAGGATGCCCCGATGTCCTATACCATGTTCTAGACAGAAGAAAGCTGTGTGGAAATCACTTCTTGTTATGCAGGCTTCTGCTTCATTTTTAGTATCACATCCCATTTCTATCCACCAGGCCTGGGATCCCCAAGTAACAAGCCTTCCAAGTCGTAGTCAATGAAAGGTAATTCCTCGCCTTTGCCGTGAGGGAATAATATGGCTTGACTTGTCTAGTGAAGCCCCTTCAAGCTGGTTTCTGTATTTGGGCAAGACTTGGCCATGGGCTTGGGTAGTCACTTTCTGAGACAAGACACTCCAGGCTTGTTTTGCATCCTTTCTGTTCCCACCCTAGAACAAACGATTTCTTCAAGAAGCTGTAGTTTCTTTTGGTAGAAAATGTAATTTAAATGGCATATTCTGGAGTCCTGGGGTACTCATTGCTATTGGGCTGTCACTGCTAGGCCCACAGAGTGAACAGAATGAAGGAATGAATATACTTAGGTATACACACTTGTATGTGTATGTCTTGTATGCATACATGTATTTTGTCTCATGCATTGGAATTTGTGAGTTTACAGCAAGACCTCAGATTCCAACTTAACATCAACAAGGTTCTTCCCATGCTTGTAAACTACCTTTAGCAAATTTTGACTCCTGTTATCTTTGATCAAATTTGTCATCATCTCTAGACAACCATCAATCACCAGCCATCCCTTTCTCCTGCCCTCTACTCCGGCTCTTGACACCCTGCACTGCCCATCGTTCTGGTTGTCCTTTTTCTGCCTGGGCTCAAAAAGGTCATATGGGCCCCCACTGCTACACATCAGCTTCCATCAAGACTCTGACCTTGGCACACTGCTTGCTGGGACTGTTTCTCTATGGCAAAAACCTCTTTTGACTATTTAGGAATCCCAACTGCCTGTGTCAGACTGCTGACAGTTACATGGATATGGTCCTCCCCAACTGGGGTCACATACCTATCACAGGCCACCCCTCCAAGTGGATCTCCTGCTTACACCACCTGATCCCTCATACCTTGGCTCCGCTTGCCCTGAGTTCTCATGCGAGGCATCCCTCCTGTTCAAATGCCTTCCTCACCCAGCTCAGACTCCAGACACCCTTCCTCAAGGCTCGCTCTCCTTCTGTCATATGACTTCTGTGGGCTTTGACATACCATGCTGGGGAGCCCAGTTATGATCCAGAAGCCATATTCTTTTTTTTTTTTTTTTTTTGCCAGTCCTGGGCCTTGGACTCAGGGCCTGAGCACTGTCCCTGGCTTCTTCTCGCTCAAGGCTAGCACTCTGCTGCTTGAGCCACAGCACCGCTTCTGGCGGTTTTCTGTATATGTGGTGCTGGGGAATCGAACCTAGGGCCTCGTGTATCCGAGGCAGGCACTCTTGCCACTAGGCCATATCCCCAGCCCCAGAAGCCATATTCTGCTTGGGCTCTAATTCCTTTCCCCAGGTGAAAACACACAATCCATGTGTCCCTACTCGGTCCTCCCGTGCCAGGCAGCTGGCTTCCCTGCACACCCCCCTTCCCTTACTCTGAGCCACAGAAGTTTCTCTACCCCAAACCCCAGCAGGCAGCAGAAACCGTTCTGTACAATCTCACATCTTTAGCTGGAAGAGTTTAGAAAGCCAAGACACAAAAAGTACTTTGACTTTTTAATTGTATTTGAGTATATGCATAAAATTCAGATTTCAAACAGTGCAAAAGATTATACAGTATAAAGATTTCTCTAATCCCAGTCCTTCCAGAAGTCTCCAGTAAACTTGACCCACACCCCAGCCCTCCGTTTTTCTTTGAAGGCAGTAATAGTCACTTTCCAGAGTTTTTTACAGATGCACCTTTTCCCTCATTAGTTCCTTGTGTTACAATTTTATGTAACCTCTCAATGTCTACGATGGCAGAACTGATCAGCCAAATGGACGTCATTCTGATACTAAATCTTCTTGTCCAAAAAGCATGGCACCTTTAAATTTTTAATTTACTAGTCATACAGTAGTCTCACTGTGTTTTTCCATATATGCATATAAGGTACTCTAATCAAATGCACCCTTTATTAGTCTTTCTTGCTTCTCTTCCCCTCCTTTCTAAACCATGGCAAGATATCTTCCTATATGTTTACACCTTTTATATTCCTTGGTAAGTGAAAGATTTAAATCATGAATATATGCATATATATTCCCAGTGTTATGTTTTTTAATTTTTGGCAGTGTTTGTCAATGAAAGATTCAGTCCTTGGTCTGTTACATTATTAGACTCAACTATAGCACAGCAGTATGGGCCCTTAGACCTCTGACGTCAGCCTGGTGTCAACATAAGTACTAGGGGCGATCTTCAGACTTCAATTTCACCCACTTTTGCAGGGTGTTAGCTAACACCCTCATTTTACTGATGAGAAATCAGAAATCCAAAGTCACAGGCAGATTTTTGGACTCAAAAACCGCTATTATTATTATTATTTTACCACCAAAAGGTAGAACCACAGAAGGTAGAGAGATGGCTGATTGTTGTTCATGAAATTTTCACACTCCATCACTAATCACAGCTCACTGGAGTGTATTTTAGGTAGATCAACCTCATTACAGTTGCTGGTTCTTAGATAATTTAGGCAGTACACATTTTTACCAAATAGTAAAGAGCTAATCATCCAGTGATGATTCCATGATTTTTCTTCATGGTTTCACTATTGTCTTCCCCAAATTTTCTCCTTTCATCATTCCCATGAATGCTGCTGGCATGCTTTCAAATCCTTCAATAAGGTATTCATGATACTGGATTTTACCCTGTATGGAATCAACAACAAATGTGTGGATTTTACACTTCGAATGACACTCTGTTCTCATCCCAGCCACAAGCTTATTGGGTATATTATGGGAACTCTGAAAATGGGAGATAGAGGCTTTGTTTCTTGTGAACTTAATTTGGGAACCATGTGCACCGGTAGCTCACACCTGTAATTCTAGCCACTCAGAAGGCTGAGATCTCGGTTCAAAGCCAGCCCAAGTAGAAAAGTCATGAGACTCTTATCTCCAGTTAAACACCAGAAAACCAGTGGAGCTGGGGCTCAAAGTGGTAGAAGATTAGCCTTCAGCAAAAGGGCTCAAGGACAGCACCCAGGCCCTGAGTTCAAGCCCCAATACATGGAAAAAAAAAAAAAGTTAATTTGGGTGGGCTGGGAATATGGCCTAGTGGTAGAGTGCTTGCCTCGCATACATGAAGCCCTGGGTTCGATTCCTTAGTACCACATAAACAGAAAAGGCCAGGGGTGATGCTGTGGCTCAAGTGGTAGAGTGCTAGCCTTGAGCAAAAGAAGCTCAGGAGCAGGCAGTGCCCAGGCCCTGAGTTCAAGCCTCAGGACTGGCAAAAAGAAGAAAAAGAAAAAGAAAAAGAAAAAAAAACTCTATAAAGAAACAAGAAGAGACAATGGCTCAGCAGACAGGGAGAAGGGGAATATACAGCACAGAGAGGGAGGCAGTGGTGCCCAATGGTCTGGGGTATCAACAGCCTGGTATATCATGGAAGGGGTGACCCAAACCCCTTACCTCTGAGACCCATTTCAGCAAGTCTTTCAGAGCTTTCTGGGCCATGTCCTCAGGCCAGCGGTTGTAGATGAACCCTTCCATGCGGAGCTGCTGGTAGATGATCTTCTCTGGAGGTGGGCCTGAAAGAGGAGGGGGTGTTTTGGTGACAAGGCCCGGGATGAGAACACAAGCCACACAAGTCACTGTCACTGTTTTCCTGGTGCCTCCCCTTTCTAATTTCTCCGCTCCTTCTTTCCTGATCCACGGGGCTGCTAGCTGTTACCATGCACTTTGTGTCAGGGAGAGTAACGGCCCTGAAAGACCTACCCAGAACCTGTGAATATCCTGACAGGGGGCAAAAAGGCTTTTGCAGTTGTGATTAAACTAGGAATCCTCAGGTGGGGAGATTCACGATGTATTACACAGGTGGTCTCGGGATAATCGTAAGCATCATAAGGTATAAAGAAAAGAGGGATCCAGAAAAGTTAAGAGTGAGGGGGAAAGTAAAAATAAGTGATGATGGAAGCAGGGAAAAGACAGCAAGAGTTATGATAGCCTCTAGAAGCTGGAAAGGAAACAGATTCTCCTCTAGTGATTCCAAGAAAAAAAACGCATCTGTTTTAGACACTCATTTTAGACTTTAACCTTCAGAACTATAAGAATAAATTTCCGTTAAGTACTAAGTTTGTGTCCATTTGTTACAGCAGCAATAGGAAACTAATACCCACCAAGAATCCTTACACAGACCAGACAGCCAAAGAACTCACACTCTGGAAGCAAGGCCAGAGTCAAGACCAGAAAAGCTAATGTAAGTGCTAGACTCTATTGTTAGCATCCTGGGTACATGGCATTCCTCAAGCCTAGTCCCTGCTCATCCAATAGAAGAAAATGACACTCTTAGGGAGGTTTGTCAGGAACCAGGAGAAACTTATGGCATTAAGTGACGCATCCCAGGGCTATGATGGTACTGCAGAAAGAATGCTTCTTCTGCAGACACACATTAACCATACTCCTTCATGAATCAAGAAATGGAAGAGGGTGAAATACCGTTATGGGCTTATTCACTCTGATGTGGATACTAGTTTCTTTTAATGACAGAAAAAATAAAAGCAAAGGTGACAGGAAAGTTGGTGGAAGTAATCACCTGCCTATGAGTTATCCTAAGAGTAAAATAAGTTACAATTTCTGGGGCCCAGAAGCAAGGCAGAATCCCATCTGATTAAAAGGAAATAGACCAGGCCAGTTATCAGCTCTAAGACCAAGCTGACTAGATGAGCTTCCCAAGACTAATTGCTAAAAAGACCAGATCAAGTTACTTATCCAAAATATTTGCCTGCCCCTAATTTGGGCTCTGGTTAAGAAAACACACCCTTCAGTTCTGTTTAGTTGGCAGGTGGATGGATGGTTTTCCACGATGCTAGGTTAGCATAAATAGGAAAAGTAGAAGCAATGAAAAAGTCCTAACCAGGCAATTACCAAGTGAATCTGGAATTTTCTTCCTGGAGATAAGTGTGTTGGATGTTTCATGGTCCAAAGGGGAACCTGCAAGCTGTCCTTTCTCTTTTTCTGCAAGCCTTCCTGTCTCTGTGCACTTGGGTTGCTAATGGCAGGGCTAGATTTCCTTCCTATTAAGCCTGTCACAGCATGAGGAAAGAGTTTACTATCGTTGCTCAGATGTAAGATGCAGACTGCAAGATTCCTTTTTGGGGCAGCACAGGTGAATCTATGAAATCTACAACAGCACAGGAGCGCCTGTGGAGGAAAATAATTCTATAGGAAGAACACAGAAGACTGGTCTTTTGAGTGTTGTTAATAGGATTTAAGGAACTGAGTTTTCTCACCCACTTACCTTCTTACCCCTAACATGAGGCCTGTACAAGATCTACCCTAAGACTGGGAACTTTTGGATCTCTGTTAGTGTGGAGGAGGAAGGGATGAAGTACCAAGCAAATGAACAAGTAGGAGATGGGAGGGACACTGGACACTGGAGGACTCAAACAGAGACATGGAATACATGGAGGGACAGTGCATGCCCCTTTCTCTTTTAGTGGAAATTACCAGCCCAGGCAGGCCAATGTGTCTTGCTGCTCCAAGAAGTTTCTGGCTAAGGCTGTGAAGGATATGGCAGCCTGCCCTTCCCTTCACCCATATCAAGTCACCTTCCACAACTCCTAGAAATCAATGTGTTCTGGTTTTTATTTAATTTGCCAGTCATGGGGCTTGAGCTCTAGGCCTGGATGCCATCTCGGGGCACCTTTTTGCTCAAGGCTGGCACTCTATCACTTGAGGCAATGCACTACTTCTGGCCTTTTCTGAGATGTATTGGAAATTAAGTGTCTCACAGACTTTCCTGCCTGGCTGGCTTCAAGCTGTGATCCTTAGAACTCAGCCTCCTAAGTAACTAGGATTATAGGTCTGAGCCACCAGTACCTGGCTACTGTGTTCTGTTTTTGAATCAAATCATGGCTACATCTACAATCTGATTACAACTTTGCAGGAAATAATAGATTAAAAAACAACTAAAACTTTTAATAATTCTGTTTTTTCCATATGTTGAGATTATTTTTCTTTATTTTATTTTATTTTTTTTGCCAGTCCTGGGTCTTGGACTCAGGGCCTGAGCACTGTCCCTGGCTGCTTTTTGCTCAAGGCTAGCACTCTGCCATCTGAGCCACAGCGCCACTTCTTGCCGTTTTCTATATATGTGGTGCTGGGGAATCGAACCCAGGGTACAAGGCATGCACTCTTGCCACCAGGCCATATTCCCAGCCCTGATTATTTTTCTGTATTGAAATCTAATGCAAGCCAATTTAGCACAAAACATATATAATTAAGTTTTTTTCTGTTTTGTTTTGTTTTTTCCTTCTTTCTGGTCCTGGAGCTTGAACTCAGGGCTTGGGCACTATCTGAGCTCTCTAACGCTTGAGCCTCAGTGCCATTTCCTGCTTTTCTGTATAGTTTATTGGAGATAAGAGTCTGATGGACTTTTCTGCCCAGAGGCTAGCTTCAAACCGTGATCCTCAGATCTCAGATCCTGAGTAGCTAGGATTATAAGCGTGAGCTACCAGTGCCTGGCTGTAATTATTTTTATTAGAAAGTAGTATCCATTGCATTTACCAAGAATATAAAGAAATCTGTCTAATATTTTGACAGCCACTGGCCTATCCCATATCTGTGCATCTTCCCTTTGCCCAGTCTTCCTACATCACTGAGTGGTTACCTGGCGGGGGTGCGCAAGTGCTATTATATGTAGAGATTGCCCCACAGATTGCAATTCTTCCAAATGTCTTCATCTGGGATATAACAGCGTTCGAAAACTCTCCACCCACCTAAACAGACAAGGAAACACATGCCTTAAGTAATCTAATACCTGACTTAGAGCATCAATACATCTTGATCATTATTTCACAATATGGTTTTAGTAACAACAAAGCTGCCAGGTGCTGGTGGCTCATGCCTGTAATCCTAGATCCTCAGGAGGCTGAGAGCTGAGGCTGTGGTTCAAAGCTAGCAGGGCAGAAGTTAGTGAGACTCTTACTTCCAATTTACCACCAAAACCCACTGGAAGTAGAGCTGTGGTTCCAGTAGGAGGACATTGACCGAAAAAAAAAATGTTCAGGGACAGTGTCTAGGCCCTGAGTTCAAGCCCCAGGACCAACACAAAACCAAAACCTGATTGAAGTAGCACAACAGTGCAGAAAATTGCAGTTAGAAAAAGACATCTTTAGCTCTAGGAACACATCTTACATAGCTTGTAAGTTTTAATATAGTCAATGTTAAAGTTCTTTGCTCAGCTGAGTAGTCTCAAAAGGCACAGGAAGAGCAAAGCTGGAGAAATCAGGTTGTCCAATTTCAAATTTTACTACAAAGTCAAATTAATCAAGACTGAGTGAAAATAGAAATATAGCGTAGAGAGTTCAAAATGGAATCCTTACATTTATGATCAATGAGTCTTTCTAAACTAATGCCAACACAATTTAATAGGGGAGCAAATAGCCCTCTCAACAAATGGTACAAAATCATTGGATATCCACAGGGCAAAGAATAGAACTAGACTTTTCTCATATGTACATACAAATTAATTTAACACAGAGTACAGAACTACAATTATGTCAGTCTCTTCAGTAGCTAGCTAGGGTCATAGCATGAGCCCCTGGCACTGGCCTATAAGAGTACACTTTGGTCACTCTGAGTAAGCCAAAGTGTCTTTAGACATAACACCCCCAATCCCAAGCCACAAAAGGAAAAAGAGATGGCCGTCCCGGTGGCTCACACCTGGAATCCTAGCTACTCAGGTGGCTGTGCTCTGAGGATTGCAGTTTGAAGCCAGCTCATGCAGAAAAGTGTGTGAGACTCTCATCTCCAATAATCCACTCAGAAAAAGCTGAAAGTGGCACTGTGACTCAAGTCTTGAGCACAAAGAGGCTCAGGGATAGCCCTGAGTTCAAGCCCCAAGACTGGCAGAGAGAGAGAGAGAGAGAGAGAGAGAGAGAGAGAGAGAGAGAGAGAGAGAGAGAGAGAGAGAGAGAGAGAGAGAGAGAGAGAAGAGAGAGAGAGAGAAACTCAAATTTATTAAAAGTAAAACACCTATGTTTTAAAGGACACAAAGATGAGTGAGTACAACTCACAGAAGAAAGTATCTGCAAATCATATACAACTAGTTTTTATTATTAATGGATTCCATATTTGTACTTTTAAAACCAAAACTCACCAAACATTCCAAGTTATTTGCAGGCACACACAGAGCATAACAGCTATTTTATAATCCTACAAATACTATAATCTGTGTAAGAAATAAATATACATCCATGTATGTATTTCTCCTAGGAGCAATGGTTCAGTGATCCTGGAGATTCTACTGAACATAACTAATATGGAAAATGAAAACCAAGTATACCTGATAAAGGATTTGTATCCAGACACAAAAAGAGCCCAGATATATTTGAAAAGTAGGCAAAGGATTTGGACATACATTTCTCTAATGAGAATACACAAATGTACGTGAAAAAAATCTTCAATTTCAGTATTTATAAGGAAATGCAAACCAAAACCACAATGAATACCACTCATGAACAATAAGAAGTGTTGGTGAGAATATGGAGAAATCATAACCCTCAAAGATCTTCTGGGGATAATGAAATCATCCTCAAAATTGACTGTGGTGATGGTTACATAATTTTAGATTTTCATGAAGTCAGATTTACTTCTTTTCTTGCTTGATGTTACATCTCAGAAGACTTTCCTTTACTCAGGGTCAACACTTACTCCTTTACTCCTTTTCCTTGTACTAAAAATGACTGAATTCTAGACTTTGGGTGGTTTTTGTAGTACTGGGGCCTGAACTCAGGGTCTGGGTGCCATCCCTGAGCTTTTGTGCTAAAGGCTACCACTTGAGCCATAGCTCCACTTTTTTTTTTTTTGGTAGCTAACTGGAAATAACAGTCTCATAGCCTTTCCTGCCCAGGCTGGCTTCAAACTGCAATCCTCAGCTCTCAGCCTCCTGAGTAGCTAATATTATAGGCTTGAGCCATCAGTGCCTGGGAATTTAATATTTTTCTTAAAATTTAAATTTGTTATTTCTTTGACCAGTATTAATTTCTTGAGATCTTATTGCTTGTCACTTGAATCCTATAGCTGTCATATATCTGTGGTATAAGCAACATTTTATTTCTAAAGTGTGTGTAAACCATCTCTTCATATTTTCAAGATGTAATTTTACATTTTTTAAAGTTTGGTCATAATTCTAGACGCATGTTTCTAATTCATGTACCTGCACATGTGACCTTTGTGAACCGAAATTTGCATGTATAATCTGTGTTTACTTGTAACTCTCTGGTTATATACTGCTTATATCTGTGGATTCAAGTTACTGAAGTGAATACCAATTAAAAAAAATCTAGGTCAAAAAAAATTAAATTTGTTATTTCTTCTTTGCAATGCTGGGTATTGAACTGGGCTTCGTGCATGTGCAGGCTAGGCAAGCAATCCACAACTGAGCTACATCTTCCACCCAGAATTCTATAATTTAAATGAACAAAATATGTAATATACAAATTATATCTCACAAATAATTTTCTAAAAATTCACATGTGCTGGGTACTGATGGCTCATGCTTATAATCCTAGCTACTCAAGGGGCTGAGTTTATAGGATTGTAGTGTAAAGTCAGCCTGGAGAGGAAAGTCTGTGAGATTCTTATCTCCATTAACCACCAGAAAACCAGAAGTGGTGCTGTGGCTCAAAGGGGTAGAGTGCTGTCCTTGAAGAAAAAACTGCTTAAGGACAGCACTCAGGCCCTGAATTCAAGTGCTATAACCACTACCATCACCACCACAAACAACAACAAAAACCCAAAAACTCATATGTACTTTCTTCATATATTCTAAATGGGAACTTCAGAAGTATAAAATGAAGTCCTTGACATAATGCTCTATTAATGCATCAGATAGATCCAGTTTGTACTTACATTATCAAAATAGCAATCGTACCCATCAGGAGAGGCTTTTTTCAAAGCTTGCTCCAAAGATTCTTCTGTCTTGTAGTTAAAAGCAGCATCAAATCCAAGCTTTTTCAGATAGGCAATTTTTTCATCAGAACCTGCGGATCCGACAACTTTGCACCCCTAAGTGAGGAGAGAAATAGAAGCAATTAATGAACCAGAAGGAGCATGGGTCAAGTTCTAGATGCATAGTATCTCCAAGGGCAGATTCCGCAAGAACAAACCTTACATCAGCCAACTGTTAATCACTGGGACAAAATACTTAACAGTAACAACTTAAGCAGCAGGTGCTGGTACCCCATGCCTGTAATCCTAGCTACTCAGGAAGCTGAGATCTGAGCATCACAGAAAAATCTGTGAGGCTTCTACATCTTACTAACCAGCAAAAAGTTGGAAGTGGAGCTGTGGCTCAAGTGGCAGAGTGCCAGTCTTGAGCAAAATGCTAAGGAACACTGCCTAGGCCCTGAGTTCAAGCTCAGGCACAAAGGTACAGTAACAAAAAGACATATGAAAGCGCTTACAACCTTACTACTCTACACGGAGGCCATTCTGCTCTATACCTGCAACAGCCTCAAATAACAATGTTCAGCTTATCTTCCCTACACTACTTTCTTCCCCCATTTCTCAGTCTTTCACCTCTGAATAACCTCCTCTAACAAGGCTGTCAGGTCCTGGAGGCCAGGGAGGTCCACTGTGTTTGTTCATTGGTTCATTTCCACCGCACACTGTGGGTCTCACAGGAAGACACTTACCTTGAGCTTGGCTATCTGCCCCACAACAGAGCCTACTGTGCCTGCTGCCGCGTTAACCATCACTGTTTCTCCACTCTTCGCACCACAGATTTCCAGTAGGCCAAAGTAGGCAGTTAGACTAAAGGAAGAAAATAAGCATTTATATTTGTTTGTTTTCCCTCTCCTTTCCTCTCTCTTTCACTCCATCCCTATTTAGCTAAGGCTTATCTATCTTACTATATCATCTATCTGTCCTTCCTATCTAGCTCAGGTTAGCCTTGAACTCAAGACCATCCTTCTGCTGCAGGCTCTTGAGTGCTGATACTACAGACAGGTGCTACCATACCTCTCTGTATTTATTTCTTTCTTGAACTCAGGGCCTGGACACTGTCCATGAGTTTTTCTGCTCAAGGCTAGCATTCTACCACCTTAAGCCACAGTACCACTTCTGGCTCTCCAACTGGAGATGAGTCTCACAGACTTTCCAGCCCAAGCCGGCTTTGAACTGTGATGCTTAAGATTTAAGTCTCCTGAGTAGCTAGGCCTGAGTCACCAGCACCTGGCTATATCTCTTATAAAAGCCTTGAAGGCCTTCTCCATAGCTCAGGGCCATGGATCCCAGTGAAAGATTTGAAGAAGAAGAAAAAAAAAACCCACAGGAAATGAGCATTTCCAGTCACCAGTGGCCCACTTTCTTCGCTATTCCCAGGTGAGAATAAAGATGTGCTCTTGGGAGAGGACAGAGTTGGCTGGAAAGGGTGCACTGTGTCCATGTCCAGATCAGGTCCCCCTGGTACGAGAAGATGGACTTCGCTTTCAACACTGAGGATCTACATGGAGAGCTTGTGCCATCTCTATGTAAGTCCTAGGGAGATGGTGAGCATCATGGAGAAGGTGTCCATGTTATCCCAGTCCTTACCCACAGAATAGATGCAGTGCTTTGATATGTCCAGATATGAGTGGTCAGAGAGAGCGTACTAAGGTGCCAGACTTTGAAGTCAGGCCCCACCACGTGAACCCCATTTTAGAATCGAACCCCGAGCCAATCGGATTTGTACCTGTGTTCTAATCTTGCTTGCACAGCTGATTGTTGTAACCTTGTTCTTTGCCTTTATAAGCCCTGTGTAATCACAGCTCGGGGCTTCCTCCTAACCTCCGCTGTGTCGGTGGGTAGGACGAGGCCCGAGTTGGCAGCTCGTTAAATAAAGCCTTGCCTTGCTTTTGCATTTCGGAGTGTCTGAATCTCGGTGGTCTTCTTGGGGGTGGTCTTGCAACTTGGCACAACATTTGGGGTTTCGTCCGGGATAGCCCCAGAGACCCCGAGATCCCAGACTCCGAAGGTAAGAAAACAGCGCTGTTCATTTGTCTTGTCCTGTAATTTGTCTGTTTGTCTGTTTTGCTTTTGCTTATACTTGTAGGGCGCGAGTCAGTTTGGTTTTTGGCCAGAACTGACCAGGAGGGCCTCCTAAACGAGACTCAACCCGCCCACCTTGTACTTGGGTCTGCTCCTTCTGCTTATCTGGCAGGAGGTTGTGGGCCAACTTGGGTCCACTCCTCCCGTACCCTGGCAGGAGGTTGTGGGCCAACTTGGGAGATCTCCAACTCATAACTCGGGTCCACTCCTTCTGCACCCTTGCAGGAGGTTGTGGGCCAACTCGGGTCCACTCCTTCTGCACCCTTGCAGGAGGTTGTGGGCCAACTCGGGTCCACTCCTTCTTACAGGAGGTTGTGGGCCAACTCGGGTCCATTCCTTCTGCACCCTTGTAGGAGGTTGTGGCCCAGCTTGGGAGATCTCCAACTCGTAGCTTTTCTTAGGCCTGTGTGTTTTCCTCCTTTTGTATTAATTGTTTTGTTTTTGTAGCCTTTTGGAAGAAATTTGGAAGTAAAATTGTCCTAAATAATTATTGCAAAGTGAGAAAAGGAGAATTATGGCTACCAAAATGTTTAATTGCCATTCCAGCTTCTTTGTAGGTTTTTTTGTAACAGTTTCCAGCAGGCCCACAGAGAAGCACAGGTGATTCCTACAAGTTTGTCAAGATCTAATACTGACCCTTAATAAGTTCCAGGTAAGAGAGCATGCTTAAAAACTACTTCTGTGTGGACCACCTTGTTGCTTATAATTGGAGTAAAGTGGCCCCTTATAAGACTCATTGATCTGAATCTGCCGTTCGAAGCCAGCCCGGGCAAAGAAAGGTCCCTGTGAGAGACTTGTCTCTAATCAGCCAGCAGAGTGCTGGGAACAGAGTGGTGTGGAGCTCAAAAGTGGTACGGTGCTAGTCTTGAGCTGGAGAGCTGAGGGACAGCACTCAGGCCCTGAGTCCAAGTGGAAAGTCACTCCTCCTGGGACAAAAGTGATGGAGCATCCAGAGGCAGTAAGCCACTGCTTGGATGGCAGAGATGGTGTCAGATCCTAGAGTCACTACTGTTGGCCTTTCAAAAGTTAAAGCTGGGAAGTCCTAGAAGAATAGTTCGTAAGCATGCCTTTCCAATGCCCATGTCTGTCTACTGGGCAGGAAGTTGCCAGTCATCTGTGATAGTGGTTAGTAAGGGTAAGTTTGTCAAATGAGAGGATAGATTAAAATCTCACCCCCATTTACTCAAAGCCCTGACTGGCCGTAAGAATTTTAAGCTGATACATCTGTTTAGGAAAGAAAGATTGTAGACCTGAGATTGTGTTGTGTCCTTATTGAGATCTGTTAAAGGCCTGTCAGCTTGCCAATGCCCCCAATCAACAGATTAACCACGGTGGAAGGGACCCTAGACGGCATCGCCACTTGGGTTCATTGCTTCCACGCCAGGCCAGCTGACCCCTTTGCCCTGGATGACAACTACCGTGATGGAACATGGGAGGTCTCCAAGCACCCAACTCAGCTGCTTTGCCTTCGCCTCAAGAAAGTTAGACTGAGACTAAGGTTATAGGTTCCTGGCTAGGTAAGGTCTACGCCCCTGAGTCAGCCTGAAGAAGTTACAGAAGATGGATGATCTTCACCCATCAGCCCCCCTTTAAAATCAAGGGACCAGAGATGTTTTTGGGAAGATGAGGCAGGATAAACTAGAGGTATGCAAAACAGAGGTACAGAGACTATTCTTATAAGAAATGGTGACAGGCCCTTTGGTTACTACATTGGGCCCTACTGGCCCATGCCTTACCTCTATATCAACCCCTAGACATGCAAGCCATTGAAATGGACAGAATGGAGCCATGATTGGCTCCCAAAGTACCAAAAAGAAAAAGGGGGAAATGAGGTGCCAGACTTTGAAGTCAGGCCCCACCACGTGAACCCCATTTTAGAATCGAACCCCGAGCCAATCGGATTTGTACCTGTGTTCTAATCTTGCTTGCACAGCTGATTGTTGTAACCTTGTTCTTTGCCTTTATAAGCCCTGTGTAATCACAGCTCGGGGCTTCCTCCTAACCTCCGCTGTGTCGGTGGGTAGGACGAGGCCCGAGTTGGCAGCTCGTTAAATAAAGCCTTGCCTTGCTTTTGCATTTCGGAGTGTCTGAATCTCGGTGGTCTTCTTGGGGGTGGTCTTGCAACTTGGCACAACAGTACCACAGAGGAATGGAGGGACTATGGAAATTTCCTTATGTTAGCTTAAGTGAGATGCTAATGCTAGTTTGCAGGGAAAGGGTCATGGAGTATACGAAGATACAGAATAGGCAGTACTACTAGGAACTTGGTGACCCACATGTAATCTCAGTTGGACAGAAAATTGGAAAGGGCTGGGAAGGAAAAGTTATACTCACACAGATCAACATCAAGAATGTTCTAACATATTCACCTTCTATTAGGCCTTGGGACTTTGGCTCAATGATAGAAGAAAAAGGACATCCTGAGTTTTCACTCCAAATTAACATGAGAAATCACTGCACCAGACTGAAGTTTTCTTTTTACTATACCATCCAAAATGAGGGATTGAAATAAAAATGAAGTTCAAACACAAAAAATTTCAAGTTCAGATTTCATCCTCATGAGTGGCTAGGTTTATAAGGCATAAGCCACCAGTGCCAGGCCCTATCGCCATTCTCAAAATGATGTGAGACTGAATTTGATTGTCCCTTGTCCTGGTGTTTTTCAAAAAAACGGGTACAGCATCACTACTTCAGAATTCCATGAATGTTCATCAAAAATGTAGAGTATGAAGTCCAACTCCTTTTATAGTCTACAGCACAAGTCCTAACATTTTTGTTTGTTTGTTTTGCCAGTCCTGGGCCTTGGACTCAGGGCCTGAGCACTGTCCCTGGCTTCTTTTTGCTCAAGGCTAGCACTCTGCCACTTGAGCCACAGAGCCACTTCTGGCCGTTTTCTATATATGTGGTGCTGGGGAATCAAACCCAGGGCTTCATGTATACGAGGCAAGCACTCTTGCCACTAGGCCATATTCCCAGCCCCCTAACATTTTTTTTTTAAAGAAGGGATCTTCCTATAGGTCCACGTTGGTCTGCTCCATCACACTTTGCCTCAAACCCAAAGCAATGGAGTCAGCAGACCATAAGCTAAGAAGACTTGAGTGAAAATAAACCTTTTTCCTTTTTAAACTGTTTCTCTCAGGTATTTGTCTGAGTGATGAGAAACTATACAACATATAGGTGAGATCACATGGTATTGTCTTTCTCTGCCTGAATTACTCCACTTAATGCCTTCCAGTTTACCTACATTGTCGTTAACAATTCTTCCTTTCTAAAAGCTCTATCGCATACATATACATATGTATATATACACATATGTACATATATATTCCTATTGTGTATATGATGTAAATAATATAGTTGTAACCACCCTTTCTTTATCCATCGATCCACTGATGAACTCCACGTTGATGTTCTTCCCTTCTTAGTCCTACCATCTTCTCTTAGACCCATAATGCCTCCAGTCTCTTCTTGACCAAGTTCCAAACCATTTTGGAAAACCAGGACGTGAGGTATTTAAACAAATGTATCTAAGAAACTCACCCTGGCATGCCCACTGTGCCCAGAGCCAAAGACAGTGGTAATGTATCTGGCCACTCTGTAGGCAGTTTTTGCAATTTTTTCCCATCAGAAATGGAGTGCGTTGTCCAGCCGGACCAAGTCAGGACAATCGTTCCTGTTGGAAAGGCTGAGTTTTTGCTTTCCACAACTCTGAAAGATAAAGCACATTAAGATCTGTGACTCACAGGGCACTAGTGGCTCATGCCTGCAATCCTAGCTACTTAGGAAGCTACAATCTGAGGACTGAAGTTCAAAGCCAGCCCATGCAGGAAAGTCCATGAGGCTCTTAGCTCCAATTAACCACCAGAAAACTGTAAGTACAGCTTTGGCTCAAAGTAGTAGAGTGCTGGCCTTGAGCAAATGACAGCGCCCAGACCTCACAATTGACAAAAAGGAAAAGGAAAAAAAAAAAAAAAAAAAAAAAAGACCTGTGACTCTTCTTCCCTTGTGTTGGGAGTCAGGATGCTGTATGGCACTTGATTTTAAAGCCCATGGATGATGCTCTGTCCCATCTCCCCATCCCAAGTGCTATCTAAGAACACTCTCAAAGGCCCTCACACCCTCACCCTTTCTCCCCCTCCTATCATTCTTTACTATTTTTTCTCCCTGCCCACTACCAAAATAACATATTTATTCCAAAAAATTTAAAATATATAAAATAAAATAATCAGGCTGGGAGTTTAACTCTTTCCTAGACTTAAAAGCCCTAGGTTCAAACCTCAGCACTGTAAAAAATATTTTTAAGTCAACTAGTATAACAAAAATAAAATAAAATAAAATGATCATTTATAATATTAGAGCACAAAGATAACTACTAATACTTTGGTGTATTTTATGGCCATCTTAGCATTTAAAAATGTATATTGTGTCTCCTTGATGGAAACAATGCTTTATAATTTTGTTTTTCTCTTAACATTATACTAAACTATACAATTAATTCTTTTTTCCATGTTAGTAAAAATCCTTCTATAACTATAGAGCTTTAAAAACTTCAAACAGGGGCTGGGAATATGGCCTAGTGGCAGAGTGCTTGCCTCATGTACATGAAACCCTGGGTTCAATTCCTCAGCACCACATTTATAGAAAAGGCCAGAAGTGGCACTGTGGCTCAAGTGGCAGCGTGCTAGTTTTGACCAAAAAGAAACCAGGGACAGTGCTCAGGCCCTGAGTTCAAGCCCCAGGACTGGCAAAAAAAAAAAAAAAGCCTCTGAAATCCCAATAAAAATCAAAATAGGATTGGAATCAATAGTATTATAATAGTCACTTAGACTTAAACAGCACTCTTATTTCAACATAAATACTAAATGACTAAACTTATTTTATTTTTTTTTGAGACAAGGTCTTACGATGTAGGCCAGGCTGGCCTGGCATTCATGATCCGCCTGCCTTAGCCCCCACCCCCAACCAGGGGCTGGGACTAAAGGTGGACATCCATCAGCACTGGAAAATGTTAATCTATGTTTGGACACTGGAGAAAGATCACTAAAGACTCAAATATTCTCTATCCTTAACATACAAGGAAATCAAATCTGGAAAGGCATAAGGGAAGAGGTTGAAAGACCTAAACCTAATTGACCAGAAAATTGATTGTTAACTTACAGAAAGGTCAACAGTCTATTCATCTTAGAATGCCGAATATGATTGCCAACAGTGGGCATAGATGAAAAGAAGCAGGTGCTTTTGTTCTGGTGAGAGGAACAGGTACTCATATCATCTTGTTTTTGTTGGTGGTGATGGTGGGGATTCAACTTAGGGCTTCATACTTGCTCAGTAGCTTTACCACTTGAGCTACACCCCTAGCTTTCCTTTCTTTGGGAGGTGGGAGTGGGGGGGGGCTTTCTTTACTTTTACTTACTCCCATTTTTGCATGGGGCAGGATGGATCATCATAACCATTCTATTTATACTTCCCATTTAACCAGAATGGCTGCTATTGGTTGAGATGGAATTTTATGAAATTTCTGCAAGCCCTATACCATGATTTCTACCTCCCAAGTAGCTGGGATTATAAACATAAGATACTTTGTCAGGCGTGTGTGTGTGTGTGTGTGTGTGTGTGTGTGTGTGTGTGTGTGTGTGTGCGCACACCATGCATGTACTGGTAGGGAAGTTTGAACTCAGGGCCTGGGTTCTTTAGCTTTTTCCTCAAGACTAGTACTTGAGCCACTTGAGCTATAGCCCCACTAGTGGCCTTTTGGTGAATGATAGGAAATAAGACACTTTCCTACCAGGGCTGGCTTCAAACCACAATCTTCATATCTCAGTTTCCTGAGTAGCTAGGATTACAGGTCTAAGCCATGAGTCCCTTGAAGTTGTTTCTCTCAGGTATTGGCCACAATATCATGAGTCTGACTAACCCACCATCTCTCCTCCTTCCCTTTCAATTGATCAGGAAGTGGAGCAGGATTTCCCAGTGACCTCCACGATTAAACAGTGTGTGGACGTCCAAGCTAAAGGACTTGTAGAGGCAATGGACAGAGACGGAATCCAGCAGGAAGTGAAGGGGCCCACGTTTTATGTCTCGGTATCAATGTAAATGATTACCTGGCTACCTGCTGTCCCATCATCATGTCACCCTCCTTCAATCTTTTGGCCGCCACTCTGAAAAAAAAAATCCATTCTTAGTATTAAGATCCTCTTGGAAAAGCTGTCTTAGTTCTACAAGTTCAGTTGGCTATTTGAGAAGGTGGGTTTCAGAACTTCTACTTAAGGGTATAACACAGGGCACAGGAACTTTTAGGAGGGACATAATACCTCATGTAAGGATCCACGGAGAGGAACAATGCTTCAAGCAGGACCTCTGCAAAATAAAGCATTCCGTGAGCAATTAGAAACTCCAGCCCCACCCCCACCCCCACCCACAGGGCACCTAGAACTTTGTGCATGCTAGACAATCAGTCTGCTACTAAACTACTCCCCACCACCCCCCTATCGTTTTATGGAAGGGACAGGAAGAAGACAAGAAGGGCTCTCAGGAGGCAGGATAAGATGGCGGATATGCTAGCCTTGAGAGAAAAAGCTAAGAGACTGTGCCAAGGCCCTGAGTTTAAGCCAGATTAAATATCACAATAAAACTCCCTCACACTGTACAATTAATATATGCTAAAAAAAAACAAAAGGAAGAGAAAAAGAGAGACATGTGCCAATGACTCATGCCTGTAACCCTCGCTACTCAAGAGGCTGAGACCTGAAAGACTGCAGTTCAAAGTCAGCCAGGTCAGAAGAGTCTGAAAGACTAGCTCCACCCAATTAGCAAAATGCTGGACTGGAGATGTGGCTCAGTGGTAGACTCCTAGCCATGAGCAAGAAAACCCCAACACTCAATCGAAGCCCTGTGTGTCAAGAATGAGTACCAGCCTGAGAAAGAGACAGAGAAAGAGGAAGAGGGAGGGAGAGGAAGAGAAAGAGAAGCCCTCACATTTGTCCCAACCCAGTTAATGATGATGATGATGATAATAACAACAATGTCACTTACACTGCTTTATATGATTTACTTCATTTGCTATTGTCAGCCATTGTTTCTGATGTTTTGAAGTTTTAAGGCTAAGTTACTGGTCGGGACCACATTTTGTAGCCACCTTGCCACAGTACCCTCCATGGGCTCTCCTTACCAACTCCAGTTATAGGACAAACAAGCATGCGCTTTGCTTTAGTGAGCCTCATGCATATGTTTTCCGGAAATTTGATCCCATGTCCAGGCCATTACAATATAAATGAGATTGCTAACTCTGCCACGTTAATTGACTGTATCTTTTCTGGAAAGCTCGCCTGACTACAAACACCCCTTCTAGACACTCTGATAGTCTTAGCTGTATGCATGTGCCAGCAGCGCTTACCCTAGTGGATTAGCAGGGAAGCAAGAACCTCCTCCCTACTGCCTGCTCAAAGCCAGGGAGGCAGTGCTCCTAAGCATGGATTTAATGACTGAAGAATGCGGAGGGATCTTCTGTGTGACACTGAGACCTGGCAGAGGGCAGAATGCCACCTTCCATGGGGTACTGGTGCCTCCCATCAAGAAATCCCTTTGCAGGGCTGGGGATATAGCCTAGTGGCAAGAGTGCCTGCCTCGGATACACGAGGCCCTAGGTTCGATTCCCCAGCACCACATATACAGAAAACGGCCAGAAGCAGCGCTGTGGCTCAAGTGGCAGAGTGCTAGCCTTGAGCGGGAAGAAGCCAGGGACAGTGCTCAGGCCCTGAGTCCAAGGCCCAGGACTGGCCAAAAAAAAAGAAATCCCTTTGCAGAGGATGAGGAGGTAGCTCAGTGGTGGAGGAAGCATTTGACTGGCATGCTCTGGGTTTAACCTCAGAGAGGTAGAGTGTGTGTGTGTGTGTGTGTGTGTGTGTGTGTGTGTGTGTGTGTGTGTGCGCATGCCATTCCTGAGACTTGAACTCAGGGCCTGGGCACTGTCTCTAAGCTTTTTTGCCAAAGGCTAGTGCTCTACTACTTGGACCACAGCTTTTTGAGGGGCAGTTAATTAGAGATAGGAGTCTTCTGGACTTTCCTATCTGGGTTGGCTTTGAACTGTGTTCCTCAGATCTCAGCTGAGTAAATAGGATTATAGGGGTGAGTACCGGCAACAGGCTTTTTTTTTGGGGGGGGGGGGTGATACCAAAAGGCTTTCTACTCTACTAGCTGAGCTATACCCCCAATCCTTTTTTGTGTTAGCTGTTTTGGCGATAGGGCCATGCATTTACAAGGTGGCCTGGACCAAAATCCTCTTATTTACACTTCCCCTGCATAGCTGGGATGACAAGCATGAGCCACCATATCCAGCTCTTGGTTGAGATGGGATCTCTTGAACTTTCTGCCCAGGCTGGCCATGAACTGTCACCCTCTGAATCTTAAGCTCCAGAGTATCTGGGATTACAAATATAAGCCAACACACCTGGAGCAAGCCTATTGTAAAATAACCGTTTAGCCCAGATAAGACCTACATAAATAATCACCAAACTGCCAACCCTCAGAATTGTGAACTAATAATAAATACTTGCTGGACAAGGCCATCAGATTTGGGGTAATCTGTTGAACAACAAAGGTTAAATGAAATAGCCTTCTTCAACTCAGAACTCCTCAGTGTGACTGACCTCCATTTTTTAAGGGTGGGAGCTCAGTAGTCTTCAGCTCAAAGTTACTATCTTTAGGGTGACCTTGGAAGTGCTTCTTCAGCGTCCAGCTCTTAGCCTGCACCATCTTGAGTGCCTAGAACACAGCAGACATGTGAGTGAACACGCAGAGGCCAGATGCCACAGCTCCTGACCCTGCACTGAGCCCAGAGAACACAACACTGCTACAGTATCATTTAACACCTACCATATCCATTGTTATTAGTATTCATTAATTATATAAAGAGATTTCATTGTGATTTCACAAACCCATATATATATACACAAAACCAAAACATCATATATGCCACATATATGATGTTTTGATTATACATTTTTTATTTTGATTATATGATTTCACATATGTACACAAAAACCCAAACATCATATATGTCTTGATTATATATATATATATTTGATTTTGATTATATATGATGCTTTGATTTTGTTTGCCCTTCCAATATCCACCCTTCTCTCTCCTCGTCCACTTCCTCTTCTGGACTAGTACCCTGACTTTCATTCCAACATACACACACATTCCACATATGAGAAAATGTGATATTTGTCTTTGTAGGTCTAGCTTATTTCACTCAATCTGATGATCACCAGTTTCAGACTATTTTCCTCCAAATGCCATGATTTTGTTCTTTATGGCTAATTAATTTTTTTCCCAGTCCTAGGGCTTGAACTCTGTGCCTGGGCACTGTCCCTGGCTCCTTTTGCTCAAGGTTAGCACTCTACAGCCACAGCACCACTTCTGGCTTTTTTTTGTGATTAATTGGAGATAAGAGTCTCATGGACTTTCCTGCTGGGCTGGTCGAACTGCAATCCTCAGATCTCAGCCTTCTGAGAGGCAAGGAGTACAGACATGAGCCACCGGCACTGGGATTATTCACTATATTCGCAGTGCTGTGTTAATTAAGCATTTCCTATGTGTAATTTCACTTTATCCCCATAACTTTCCCATTACTACATTTTCCTTATCCATTCATCCACTGAAGAACATCTGTGTTGATTCCATAACCTGGCTGTTATTCATAGTGCCACAGTAAGCATAGTTGTATGGATACCTTTTTGTATGTTGACAGAGATAGACTATATGGTAGTTCTACTTTTAGCATTATGAGGGAACCTCTGTACTTATTTCCATTAGACTAACTTACTTTCCCACCAATAGTGTACAGGGGTTCCTTTCCCCTCCCCCATCCTCACAAGCACCCTTTATTGTTTGTACTCCATGACAGCCATTTCGACTAAGGAGAGATAGAATCTCAAGGCCATTTTGATTTGCATTTCCCTGATGGCTGGAGATGTTGAACATTTTTTCTCATGTGATTACTGGCCACTGAGAATTCTCTGTCCAGTTCATTTCCTTATTTACTGGTTGTCTTTTGGGTGTTAATTTTTGAGTCCCCTATATGTTCTGGATATTAATTCTCAGTTGAACAGCTGGCAAAAATATTCTCTCACTCTGAGGTTCTGTCTTTTCCATTTGGTGATTGTTTCATTTGCTCCAATCCCACCTGTCAATTCTTCCTATTATTTCCTGAGCTATTTTGCAAAGTTGGAGCCAGGAGGTTACGGTCCATGCCTGAATCTTAAAGTATTTTCCCATAGTGACTTCAGAGTTTTAGGTCTTGCCTGGAAGTCAACTACACTGATCTAGAACAGCCTGTGCTTCAGATGCTGAGCCAAGCACTTCATATGTATGATTTCACTTGATTCCCAGAACTTTCCTAAACCATAGGCTTTTTTTTTTTTTTTTGCCAGTCCTGGGCCTTGGACTCAGGGCCTGAGCACTGTCCCTGGCTTCTTTTTTTTTTTTTTTTTTTTTTGGCCAGTCCTGGGCCTTGGACTCAGGGCCTGAGCACTGTCCCTGGCTTCTTCCCGCTCAAGGCTAGCACTCTGCCACTTGAGCCACAGCGCCGCTTCTGGCCGTTTTCTGTATATGTGGTGCTGGGGAATCGAACCTAGGGCCTCGTGTATCCGAGGCAGGCACTCTTGCCACTAGGCCATATCCCCAGCCCCCTGGCTTCTTTTTGCTCAAGGCTAGCACTCTGCCACTTGAGCCACAGCGCCACTTCTGGCCATTTTCTGTTTATGTGGTGCTGGGGAATCGAACCCAGGGCCTCATGTATACGAGGCAAGCTCTCTTGCCACTAGGCCATATCCCCAGCCCCATCATTGCTAATATATAGATGAGAAACAGGTGTGAAGAAGACACCCCCACCACCACCACACCCAACACACACCAAGGCAAGGGAAAACGTAACCCAGCACAGAAGTGCTTCCTAAGCACCACTAGACTAGACTTTCTCTAGAGCACTGAACGGGACGTGCAAATCTTCCCAGTTTCTCGCCTCTCGTGAAGTAGATCCTCAGAAAAAGTCAAAACACAGAGAACCAAAGGAAAGCCTGGACGCCGCCTTCTCCCGCGGAAAGACCAGCCATCCACCTTGAAGCGGCCGCAGGAACGCCCGACGGCCACTGGGTGGCGCCGCCGCTCCAGCTCTTCGGCGGGAGCGAACCCTCGGGTTTGGGAGACAGGACCGCCCCGCGGCGGCGGGCGAGCCGCGTGGAGAGGTGGCCCGGGGTGCACGGACGCCCCGCCGCCGCTCGCCCGCACGGGGAGGCGGCCGTCGGAGGTTTGCTCAGTACACAACTCGCGTTTTTATATAGACTGCCAGCGGTGACGGCAGCGCATAAATTCTCAAAACATATGCTCGTGGGATCCCTGGTGACCTTTGACCGACAACACCCCCCGCCCGGCCCAGCGAATCAGCGGCCCAGCTCCACTCGCGAGCCTGTCAGGTGGAAGAGTTCACGCGAGTTGGTCTGCTTTCCCGCCGGGGCCGCAGGGCGGGCAGGTCCGGGAGCGTCCCATCCACCCGAGAGCGGGCCCGGGGTGCCCCGTCCAGGCCCTCCCCGGGACCGGCGCGTCCCCAGCCAGCAGCTCCGCACCCCCCCCCCCCCCAGCACCGGAACGGGAACGGCGGGGACCCGAGTACCGAGCGCTGCCGGCCCGCCTCAGCGGCGGCTACTTACGTCCGGGACGCTGATCTAGCCGCGTGGAGGTGCGCGGCCCCGCGCCCGGACTCGGGTTTCTAGTGGGCGGGAGGGGCGGGGCTTCCCGGGCGGAGCTGGGGGCGGAGCTGGGGGGGGCGAGGAGTCGCCGCGGGGCTAGCGTGCGCTCGCGTGTGTGTGTGTGTGTGTGTGTGTGTGTGTTTGTTTGTGTGTCTGCGCGCTGAAGAACAGCTAAAAACATCCCTATTGAACATAAAGACCGGAGGCGTGGCTCAGGTGACAGACACCATTCTCCCCCCAACCTGGAGCCAGAAGATGCGGAGCAAGAACACCAAACAAGAATGCATGGCTTTGACACACACACACACACATACACACATACACACATACACAAATAAAATGAATCTAGTGCTTGGATTAATACACACACACTTATTGAAGACCTACATGAGAAAATATATGCCAGGCTTTTAGATATTAAAGGAGCTAATAAAGTTTCAAGTGTGAGTAGACTTTGCAAAATAAAAATTATAGGCCCTTTTAAAGGTCCGGGTTGGCCTCAAGCCTGCCACTGACTTAACTCGAAATGGGAAGTCTAGAGACGCTTTGGCCATCAAGGGCTTGACATCAGGCTCAGTGTGGAGAGCTGGACTAGAATGTGCATGGCCCTGGGTTTGGTCCCTTGCACCATTAAAAAAAAAAAAGATTTATATAATCTGACAGAAATGTGCCATGTCACAACTGTTGACATACTCACCCCTATTTTAGGTTGACAGCCTTCATCTGGGGTCATCCACAAACCAGGCCCAGCCACAGTCACCCATTCCCACCCCAAATGCGTGTACCCCCTAGGCCCAACCGCATCAACAATATGCTGACAATATGCTGCTGCATGGTCGAGATGCCCTATCTCCGTCCCGTGGCTATTTCTAATGCCCAGCTGTAAGATGTATTGTCCTGGCTAGGTGCCAGATATAGGATATTTTCCTTGGCTACAAATCAGCTATAGAATGTACTGCTTTGGCTATCTGATATCTCCAGTGTCAGGCTGTGACTACAAAAGATTTCCTGCTCCCAGCCCCTTCTCCTGCCTTCAGCCCCTGGATACTATATAACTACCCCCCTGCCTGACAGCAGGCTGCTACTCTCTATCCTGGGTGAGCTAGCCTGTCAGTTTCTGCTGACATTAAAATACTTTCTTCTACATGACAGTGTGTCCGCGTGGTTTCTGAGCTGGTGCTTACACCAAGTTTTTCCTTCCATGCCACAACGCAAACTCCAGCTATCCTGAGGCAGAAAGAAGCCCTGTGGCAGCAGCATGAGCCATTAGATGAGTGGACAGGAGGAGGAGAGGAGACTGAATGGGGAGTCCAGCATGAGAGAGTGACAGCAGAGACACTTGGAGGATCTGTGTGTCTAAAGTAACATGACCCTGTGACCTTCCCTAAATTACCTTCCTCACCGGTATTGGGAGGTAGAAAAATGTAGGCCTTGGAAAGAACTAACTAGATTGCCAGTCACAATCCTGCTTCTGACAAGCTTGTCTAAGCTATTTTACTGCTCAGTTTCCCCGAGGCTCCAACAAAGGTAATACTGCAGTGACTCGTATTTCCTGGTTATTTGGAGGGCTCCACGAGGGCTGCCTCTCCCCTGTGCAGGGGAAGCAATCATCCTCCAACCAGTGTCCACGCCAACTAACGGGATCTTGGAGGTGCAAGAACGACAACACAGATGTTTTCTAACGGTTTCCCAAAGCTCTCACCAGCGCAGGGAAGCAGAGTTGTAAGTAAGAGAAACCCCAACCAAACACCCTATTCAAATTTTTTTCTTTGCCTAAACACATCTGTATTATTTGATGTGAAACATTCTCTTGTTGTGTGATTTTGTTGCCTTTAAATGAAATGTTCCCTCAGGTAACTGAGTCAGAGCTCACTGAGAGCTAAGGTCAGAAGACTCGAGTGAGGTGGGGTTATTTTTGCTTTGTTTTGTTTTCCCTGAGAGTAAAGCAAAGGAAATCAAGTCTTGAACCTTTGTTCCATATTTTAACTGGATGCGTGGTTTTGAACCTTTGTTCCATAGTATAACTCTATGTGTGGTTTTGAACCTTTGTTCCATATTATAACTCTATGTTATGTTATCAGCCATGACTTAGCTTGATTACCATGACTTAGCATTAAATGCAATGATTAAGGCTGAGTCATGATGTTGGTTGTTGTAAGCCACAACCCAGAAACCACAGGGACAGGACCCACAGTCATGTAGAAGAAAGAGGCATTCATGTAACAGCCTGCTTTTTTTTTGGGGGGGGGGGAGGGATAGTTATATAGTATCAAGGAGGCTGAAGGCAGGAGAAGGGGCTGGGAGCAGGAAATCTTTTGTAGTCACAGCCTGACACTGGAGATATCAGACAGCTGAAGCAGTACATTCTATAGCTGATTTGTAGCCAAGGAAAATACTCCATATCTGGCATGTAGCCAGGACAATACACTCTATGGCTGGTACATAGCCAGGGAAAACATCATATATCTGGCACGTAGCCAAGACAATACATCTTGCAGCTGGGCACTAGAGATAGCCATGGGACTGAGATAGGGCATCTCGACCGTGCAGCAGCATGTTGTTGATGCTGTTGGGGCTGGGGGTACGTGCATTTGGGGTGGGAATGGGCAACTGTGGCTGGGCCTGGTTTGTGGATGACCCAGGAAGAAGGCTGTCAACCCAAAATAGGAGTGAAAATGCTAATTCTTGGAACACCTTTTTTTTTCCTTCTTTTTTTGTGTTGGTCCTGAGGCTTGAACTCAGGTCCTGGACCCTATCCCTGAGCTTTTGTGCTCTAGGCTAACACTACTTACTTCCAGCTCTTTGCTGGATAATTGGTAATGAGAGTCTTACAGACTTTTCTGCCAGGAATGGCTTCAATGTTTCTCAGATCTCAGCCTCCTAAGTAGTTGGATCATGGGTATGAGCCACCAGTGCCTGGCTTGGAACACCCTTTTTTTTTTTTTTTTAAATAAAAGGAAGCAAGAAAGTATGTGAAGTAATGTTTGAAAAATATCATGAGGTTAAACATAAATATGGTCATGTAAAAAAGATCCATATGGAGCCTTAAAGAAGATTCCATTGGCCAAACTAAGATAATTTAAATATCAGCACAAATAAACTGTTGAAACTGGCGGTGACCAAGGACAAGACAATAATGGGCACCAGACCACAGCATTGAGGCTTGGGGCACCAGGGGCCTGAAGTTTTCTGCCAGTTTCAAGTGCCCTGAGTCCATTTTACAAGGTATTTTTTGAGTAGAGTACAGGGGCATACATGCAGAAAGTGAGGTCACAATTTCCTTGAAATCCTAAGCACCAGTAAAGTGGTATAGTCTTAATCGATTTCTGTGGATTCACAGCACCAATCATGTGGCATATTCTTTTTTTTTTTGCCAGTCCTGGGGCTTGAACTCAGGGCCTGGGCATTGTCATTGAGCTCTTTTTGGCCAAGGCTAGCACTCTACCATTTGAGCCACAGTGCCACTTCTGGCTTTTTTTCCCCTGTGTATATGGTACCTAGGAATCGAATCCAGGGCTTTGTGCATGCTAGGCAAGCACAGTTCCATTAAGCCACATCCCAAGTCCCCATGTGGCATATTCTTACTCAAGTGATAACTTCTTTTTTTTTTTTGTTTTTTGTTTTTTGCCAGTCCTGGGCCTTGAACTCGGGGCCTGAGCACTATCCCTGGCTTCTTTTTTGCTCAAAGCTAGCACTCTGCCACTTGAGCCACAGCACCACTTCTAGCCATTTTCTATATATGTGGGTGTAAGCAGTAAGCAACTTACAGTTAGCATAGGTTTTTGTTTATCCTCAAGTTTCCAGAAAGTTTTGTGTGGAATTAGCCTACACCCATGAGAGAAATCTGATTTTCCTTCAAGCTAGGGATGGGTGACCCTTTCAGCAAACTATCATTGTTCCAAGAGTTCATGTTGGGAGAAGGCATTTCATTCTACCAATCCTTTTGGACCTAACAGCTTGGCTTTTGGGGGGCTCCCACAACCCCCCTTTTCTATTATTTCAACATCATTTTCATTTCTGTTTGAGAGCATATGCTGGATGGTAGAAGATAAACGTTGAAATAGGCAATGACTTGCTCAACTCCTTTTTGAGCTGCTCTAGCTTCTGAATCTTCTGAGAATTGTCATTTACACTAAAGCAGCACAATCCTTCAAATTGTTTGCATCCTAAACAGTTTTTCAACAGAAAATAACCTATGGCAGCTCAGTTTTGTAAAATTCCCATTCCTAATGCCTTCATTTCCTGATTTCTTCCAAAATCATAGCTATTGGCCTAGGAGCCTCCTCTCTCATAGCTTAGCATGCTCCTTTACTAGGCAGGCAGTAAATAATCAGCCTCCATCCCATCCCCCCTTACCTTGAGATGGCATTCCTTTGGGGAAGGTACAACCATCTAAAGCAGCAAGATCCCCTTAGAGTGACCTTCAAGTCTGGGCAGCTGCAGGACTGCCATTTGGGCAGAAGCCATAAGTCCTAGCCTGCCATGATTAAGCCTCTAGTCCACATATCCACACCAGGGTCTCCGCCTCCTATCCCTCATAGGTTATATAAGTTACCCCAAACAATAGTTGGCACTTCTCTCTTGTGAGAAAGGGTCTTGCTGGTCCCTTTGTTTTCGTGCCTGGATGCCTGCATGGTTTTCTGGCAAAGTTTAATTTACTCTAACAATAAGCATAAACACTCATGATGGACTATAAATTCAAGGTTGAGAATTAATTCATTCTCTAAAATCTCATCTTCTTGCTCACTAATTTCATTCCTAATATGACCCCCCGCAAAAGATAACCAAGAAACAAAGACGTTATAAAAGGCTGGAGTTGACAGAAGGACACAGGAGGATTCTATTGTTGACATTATCTTTAAAGTTCTAGGTGAATTTCCTGTGGCATACCCCTACATGGTTATTGTATATGATTTTGGTATACTGGATATTGTATGTATGCCTACCTGACCTAGGGAAGGGAAAGTAAAATGAGGGTGTAAGAATCACAAGAAATGTACTCACTGCCTTATTATGTAACTGTACCCCCTTTGCATAACACCTTGTCAATAAAATTTAATAAAAAAAAAAAAAAAGGCTGGAGTTTATTTGAACTGACCGGCTGGGGCTAACTCAACTTGGGAGTAAGCAGCCCCAATCCCAAGTTACAGGGGTTTTATAAAGGAAAAACAAAAACAAAAACAAAAAAACAACAAAAGTGTAAGCAAGAACATTTACAGGAGCTAAAATTTGCAATTAGCCTTATCTTAGTGAAGAAGAGGTATGTTCATATCCTGCCTTTGAGAAGCTTGTGCAGCTGCAAACCACTAATCATTGTGAAGGCCATATCCTGCATTTGTATGGCTGCCAGCTATCCATCACTGCAAGGATGGACTTCAGGCAGGCTAGGGTTAAGGGTTACACAGAGGATAAGGTTTCCTTCACAGAAGTGTCCTGCCAACGCTCTACTTCGTTTTTTCAGATTAATATTAACTGTCTTAGCTCCGGCTTTCCCAGCTCTTAGGGACTTCCCCACAGAAACATAAGTGATCATGAAATAGAATTGTCTTACTAATTAGAGGAAGTTTCCTAATTGGGGAAGTTCTCTATTCCACCTGTTACATTTTTGTACCCTTTCAAACTGACAGCAAATCCTACTAAACTCTGTGTCAGAATATGTACAAAAGTGCCTTCCTAATACAAAAGGAAGTTTTATTCATGGTATTAATGGCCAGTTGAAGCCTTAAGTTTGAAGAACTAGTAAGTTCTGACTCAGGGGTCAAATATACGGTGACATTTTTTCCTGTAAGAACACTATCTTGTGGGTAGCCTTTCTGTATTTTGGAACAATTATATTTTCCTTCATCCTTGGAGGAGAACATAAGTTTAACTATACCAAATTGGATAATGTCTCTTTTAGACTGATCAAAGATGTTTATCCAGGGCCCCTAAAAGCTTTCTCTGACTAAATATTTTAACTCCATCTTTATTTCAATGGACAGGTCCCATTTCTGAGTTGTTACATATCACAATACAATTTAAGTAACACAGTGTACCCACCTTAGAAAAGTCCCCCTCCTATCCCCCCAGACTTATACCCAGAAAGAGGCACTAGCAGTATGGATAGTGTCATCATCATTATAAAGACATTGCATGAATTTCCTGTCCATTGCCCTTTAAGCTTCGCTCTGCCTCTTGAGAAAGCTTCTTCATTTGCCCCCAGGTAGGAATGGTAGCTGTTCTGGTTCAGGTGGTTCTCCCAGTGCCTTGAGTTATCCTTATCCTCTTGGAAGTTTCCTCCAGAGGTTCATCGATGTTGGATGGTTTCTCTTCATTTCTGGGTTTTAGTTTCCAGGCTGGTTGCCAGACGTCCAGGGAACCTGTGGACACACAAGCATAATCACAGTCCTGTACTTTGACAGTCCCAGGTTATCAGTGTTATCCTTCTACCATATAGGTTGACATGAAGACTGGAAATTTTTTGGATTTTTCCAATGTTTATCTTCTGCTGAAGTAGTAAAGTAGGGAGGCAGAGTCTAAATAATTTCTTACAGCCATCCTGGTGTCTCTTGCTAGGTGTTGTAAAGCCCAGAGGTGAGAGAGGCCATTCATTGAATGTAGGTGCCTAGCTCAAGGTAAGCTAGGAGGACTCTGCTTCAGAGAAATGAAGATATCATAGCCTTAGGAGAGCTTTGCATAGATAATGCATGGATTCTACCTTGATTAACTCCCTAAATGGCTTGAATCAGCAGCCACTAAGAAGCCTCTAAATATACCCTATATGGAAGATTGAGGCCTACCTTCTCTAGATGGAAAAGTTCTGCTGGTACTCAAGCTTGTACCTGAGTATGTCTATATAAGGTCTGGCATCTTGTCTTCATGGTGGAGGAAGATCAAGCCCCTCTCCACAACCCAGGTGATGGGTGTACCTGAATCTCTGGAGACCAGGGCAGGCACTTGGCTGATAAGTTACTAAACCGGTCAGTCCAGTATCTGGGCCTAGGAATTTCCTTGACCCTGCCCTCTGACCTGACCCTATTTAGGCTTGGACCAGCTCAGGCGCCATTACACCATGCTACATGTCTCCTGTCTCATTTCTGGTCACCATGGAGTCCAACTTCAGCTCTCCATTGGAACTGAATTGGCCTGTTGGTATTGTTTTTGTTCTTTCTTTCCTCTCTGCCCTTCATGGGTCAGTTTCCTAACACTGTTGTCAGGCCATTGGAGGGCTCACAGGTGCCTGCAATAAACCACTTTCCTATTGGGAAACACCATCTGCATCAGCCGCTCCTAGAAGCACCAGCCTGAGACCAACTGAAACCACCCAGACTTGCAGAACAAGCTACATGCTGCCATCACTGACGGGAAGTCCCCACTGACCAAATGTACTGCCTTTTGCCTGGGCCATATAAATGCTGCCTGAGCCAGGCCCAGACTAGAGAGTCTGCCCAGGAGTGTACCCCAATAAACTCTCTTCCCATCACCTCTACTTCTCTGTGTGTGTGTTCTCTCCTCACCTAGAACCTTACATTAAGTATAGTGGCTGGCTGCTGGTCTTTGAGACAGGAGTCCATCAAGCACCTTTTAATCAAGACACCAAGATTCGACCTCTCAAAATGTGGTTTCTCTGTTTTCTCATCTTACAACAGTATTCGACAGAAATTTTAAATTTTCAAAATTAAGGGTATAGAATGCCATTGCTATCTCTTCTTTAGGGATCCAGTGACCTATACCTATCCCCCCTTTTTGTTTATTTAATTGGGACTTCAGTGTAAAATAACTGTATTCCACAATGGCTTGACCTTGAGGATAGCAAGAAATTTCTGTACTATGTTTAATTTACCACTTATTTAGGAGAGTTTGCAATTTAGTACTAGTATAGGCAGGAGAATTGACCCTATTAATAGTAGAGTGAACATTTATGATCAACAAAGTTACTGCCCTGGACAAAGGACCAGGCATTTGAGAATGAGCTATAATGGGATTAAAAGAAGCATGTGTTTAGTAGTTTATTTTGCTGTATAGACTGTTTATGGGAGTTAATTATTATGGGAACAATATGCCTTCCCCCTGCTTCTATCAGTAAAATAGGGAGGTGCTTTAACAATTGTTTGGCATCGTGTATATTTTAGAAATAATGAGACCTCACCTTTTTGGCACCAGATATTTTGAATATGTTGTAGCAGTTGCAGCTCCTCTTGAGCCTGTAGGTGTTGACGCTTAAGAGCTATTTAGATCCCTGTCTCCTTGTTTGTCCCTCTGTGGGCTTGGCTATAACTGCTACAGAAGTTCTGTATTTAAGGTTGTTGCAAAGTGTCACGAGCTCCTTGTCCTGCTGCAGCGGGGAGCAAAGCAATGATGGAGACCGGACCGTGGAATTGGTTTGGGGTACCAAGGGACCTGCTGCCTCACTCCAGCAACAGATGCCGGGGTCCCGGGGACAGGGCTTTTATTCATTATCAAACAAGAGAATACACGCAGAAATGTGGCTACATCAAAGAGACTACTTCAAAGAGATAAGGGTACCAGTGGTAGTGGTGATGGTGGGGAACAATACCAGGACTGGCAACTTCCGGTAAACAAGAGGTGATAAGAAAACAACCAATTAGCATAGGCCATTTATTGGCTCCAAGGTCCTGTGATGTTCAGGATTAACAGGAGGGCGGAAACTGGGGCCACTGTAATGCTAAGCACAGAAGGTTTTGTCAGGGCCGCCCGCCCGCAGCATTCTGAGGGACAGAGAATGGCGTTCCAATTCTCTAAGTCCGACCTTACGGCTCTGCATTTACGGTTTCCCAAGTAAGGTGACTTACATACTTGGAAATCAGACATATTAAACACATATTGAAGACATATTAAGCACGTATTAAACCCCTGCTGTGGTTTTGAAGTAAGGAGGTCCGGTCTGGCTGGTGCTATCTTGGCCACATGGTGAATTGTAGGGTCTGGTATCTTGTCTTCATGGGTGGGCCTGAATTCCTAGAGGAAGGGAAGTCGCATCCCCAGGTGATGAGTGTGCCTGAATCCATGAAGACCGGGGTGGGCTCTTGACCTATAGGTTACTGACCCTGACGTGACGCTATTTAGGCACAGACTAGCTTAGGCACCATCACACCACGCCACATGCCTCCGCATTTGCATGGTGTCACACTTCAGCTCTCCATTGGAGCTCAATTGGTTTGTTGGTATTGTTTTTGTTCTTTCTTTCCTTGCTACCTGGCTGGGGCAGCCCTTCAGGAACTGCTTGGTAAAGGACTTAACAAATTAGTTTTAAAAGTAAAAATTTACTATTTTAGTTAAAGATATTTACATGGAGGACTTTAATATAAATACTTAAGTGAACTTTAGTAGTCCTAATTTTCCCTTTTTAGATAATTTTTCTCCCCCATCCCCTTCTTCAAGGCCACTCCCATTGTTAATTTGCATTTAAATTAACCCTTTTGTAACCTAGAGCCACTGGCCAACACCCATTTCTCTCCTGGCCTCCTGGAATTTAAAGCTGCCACTTTTATTTTTAATTTTTTGCAGTCTGAGTTTGCTCTTAGACCTTTAAACTGATATAGCATAGTTTTCTTTACATATAGGAATCGCTGAACCAAAAATCCAGACTTAATAAACTAAGGACGTCAAAACAATTTTACTCTTCCCAATTTGAATCTAATTGCAGAATAGCACTGAAACCAAATTATATATACAGATTAACCTTTTTTCTTTTTAACCTTCCTTTTAAAGCTTTTAAATTTAAAATTATTTTTTATTTTTTTTTGCCAGACCTGGGGCTTGGACTCAGGGTCTGAGCACTGTCCCTGGCTTCTTTTTGCTCAAGGCTAGCACTCTACCACTTGAGCCACAGTGCCACTTCTGGCTTTTTCTGTATATGTGATATTGAGGAATTGAACCCAGGGCTTCATGTATACAGGCACTCTACCACTAGGCCATATTCCCAACCCCAAGCTTTTTAATTTTTAATACATACCAAGGGGAAGTTATTAGGAATACCAATCACATTGTTCACATAACTATTCAGTTTTTAGTGTTTGTCTGAAAGATAAAGAGAAGCACCTATATGAAATGAGTGTATATTAATTTTTTTGGGGGGGGCAGTCCTGGGGCTTGGACTTTTGTATCATGAGACAAGGATAAGATTTTCTTGATAAGCCTGCAGGTAAAATAACTTATACATTTTTTAAAAAGTTGGTAAGAAATGACTTAAACCTTGCTATCATAACCCTTTTAAGTGTAGTTCAGTAGTACCGACTATATTTACACTGCTGTGTACATGTCTCTAGAATTTTCTCAGTGTGCACGACAGAAATTCTATACCTGTTGAATCACCCATCACTTCCTCTCCTTGCTACTCAGGCAACCACAATTCCATGGTTCATTTCTGAATGTGACTTGTTTAGCTACAAGTACAAGTGGAATCATGAAGTATTTTTCCTTTTGTGATTGGCTTGTTTCATTCAGCATAATGTCCTGAAAGTTCATCTATCTTGTAGCACTTGTCAGAATATTTCCTTCTTTACTAAGGCCAAATACACATATCATATTTTATATATGTCATATATAATACAGTATTATGTATATATTCCTTCTTTTCTCTTCTTTTTTTTTCTTTCTCTGGATTGGGCTTAAACTCAAGACCTTACAGTCTCACTCAGCTTTCTTGCTCAGAGCTAGTGCTCTCCCACTTGAACCACCACTCGTATCTTTTTTTTTTTTTTTGCCAGTCCTGGAGCTTGAACTCAGGGCCTGAGTACTGTCTCTGGCTTTTTTTTTTTTTGCTCAAGGCTAGCACTCTGCCACTTGAGCCACAGTGCCATGTCTGGCCATTTTCTATATATGTGGTGCTGAAGAATTGAACCCAGGGCTTCAGGTATATGAGGCAAGCACTCTTGCCACTAGGCCATATACCCAGCCCTGAACCACCCCTCTAGGATGGTATTTTGCTGATTAAGTGGAGATAGAGTCTCTTAAACTTTCCTGCTTGAGCTGGCTTTGAATTAAGATTCACAGATTTCAGCCTCCTGAATAGCTAGGATTTCAAGTGAGCCACCAGTGCCCAGCTCTGCTTTCAATTTGTTTAGATATAAATCCAGAAGTAGGATTTCTGAACTATATGGTAATTCCTTGTTTAATTTTTTGAGTAACCTCCATACTATTTTTTTTTTCCCCATCTCTCCAATGGTGTTTAGGGTTTCAGCACTTCTATCTTCCAGGAGCAGCTGCCCTACTGTATGTGAGGTGATATCTCATTGTAGTTTTGATTTTCATTTCTCAAGTGATATTGGTGTGTAACACCTTTTACATACTTGCTGGATATTTGTATATTTTCTTTGAAGATATAATATATGTAGTCAGGTTCCTTGCTCATTTTAATTGGGGATTTGTGGAGATACTGGTCACAGTACACAAATTTCGGCTAAGAAGAGTAAGTTTGACAGGTCTACTGTACCTCCTGGTGATTACAGTTACTAATTACAAAGGTATTAAAATTACTAAGAGTAAATTTTAATTGCTCTCACCACAAAGCAGTGATTATAAGTGTGTGAGGTGAAGCAGAATCCCATTTCCATTTTTCTTAGGGTCTCAGCCAGGCCAAGAATTAAATGAACATAATTAAACAAAATCTACAGTTTCACTTAATACAAGTCATTGAATTAATACAATTGGTTCAATTACATTTAATGCACATTAAGAGGATCCCTAGAAAGAGTTGAAGAAGCAGTTGGAAAGTGTTAGCTACTTATATTCTCCATGGACCAAGACTAGAAGTCGAAGCTACATTTTTTGAGGAAAAGAAGAGTTGTTTTAATAAGGTCAACATAATTCTCTAAGTCTTGACATCCTGTCTTTGAGGATAAGGAAGCTGTACATGAGAATTTCATTTCCTGCTTTTAAGAAACACTAGGAAGGTTGGTATGACCTTGCACTTACTGTCTTTCAGTGCTTTAATTTCAATCAATGTGCTCAAATAACATTCATCCTTTTAGAGGTAATGTACATGCTAAATAGTGCCAATTAGCCTTTCCACAATGTAGACACTGATCAAGACATCCTGTTATATTTTATAAATGCAATTTGTACTTGTCAAACAGAAAAATATAAGTAGGTGGAGTATTTTTGTGACTAGGTACTTGCTACAAGAACAGAGGGTACATTTATGTTGGGAGTTTCTCTGTATTTCTAATAAGGTCTTTCTGAAGTAGCCTCTGACTTGACAAATTTCTGGGAAAGAAATTCATTTAGGGAGTAAATTGGGAGTCAAATTAAACAAACACTTTTTGAAAAATCACCCTTGCCTTATTATGAACTGTGAGAACTGGAAAGCAACATTTACTTTTGTATAGAAAGATAAACAAGTGTGGGTGGGAAGGGCAGAAGAAAAAAACAACTGGACTTTAATTCAGACCTGCCCATTTACTTGCTAGGTGCCTGAAGATACCTCATGACCCTGATGGAGTTGTGTGATTAATGCATAGGAAAACAATATCCATGTTCAAAGGGCTATGCAAATAGGGGCTAGGTACTGTGAACATAAGGACCAAAGTGCTCCACCATAAGAAAACGTTAGTCTTCAGAGAGGAAGACTTAGTTCACTTTGACTTCTGCTCACTAGCTCAGTATGCTCTGCACAATCCCAGAACACCCCATCTTTTTCTAGAATGTCCCACTACACAAACAAGCATATATTTATCAGTCCATTCAACCCAGTGCCACTGATGCCCTAATGGCAGACTATTCCTAAGAGAATTGTAAGCTACCAAGGAACACATCCAGGAAATCCTCCAAAAGGGGAAAAATCTGTTCTTTATAAGAGTGTGGTGACTGGCCCTAGCTCCCAGGAGAAAACCCTAATGGAGGATTTTCACATCATGTTCCACATATGACCAACGTGGATCTGGATGAAATCTGGGCCTATATATATATTCTTTTTAAACCCAGTAAATTAAATATATGCTATGTAAAAACTGAACTACAGAACTTGAGGGTGGGGATGGGATGGGGAAAGATGAGGGAGAAGGATGGAAGGAGTAAGCATTGATCAAGAAGCATTGTATTTATAACCTGACTTCTGGAATTGAAACTCCTTTGGGTGACTTCTTTTTTTTTATTAATTAAATTTTATTGACAAGGTGTTGTGCAAAGGGGGTACAGTTACATAATAGGGTAGTGAGTACATTTCTTGTGATATCTGTTACACCCTCATTTTCCCTCACCTTCCCTCCTCCTCCTCCTCCTTCTCCCCCTCCCCCTCCCCCTCCCCTCCGCCTCCCCCTCCCCCTCCTCCTCCTCCTCTTCTTTTTTGCCAGTCCTGGGGCCTGAGCTCAGAGCCTGAGCACTGTCCTTGGCTTCTTTTTGCTCAAGGCTAGCACTCTGCCACGTAAGCCACAGTGCCACTTCCTGCTCTTTCTATATATGTGGTGCTGAGGAATCGAACCCAGGGCTTCATGTATACAAGGCAAGCACTCTACCACTAGGCCATATTCCCAGCCCCTACACGCACAACTTTCTAGAATGATCACATACTTTGGTCATTCTGGGTGAAATGACAGTTTATCACCATGATCAGAGTTTGTATGACTGGTAGTCCAATTTAGTTCAGACTTAATTACTCCCTGGCAAATGCCTTCATCTTCCTCCATTACTCACCCCTTGACCTGACCATAACCCTGAATAAAACCAGCTGCCATAATCTTCCCCATGAGCAGCTGGGAAAAACTCATGTAATTAGACTCTACTCCAAAGGACATAGGGGCACAAGTCAATATTGCTCAGCAGTCCCAAAGATTCTCCTACATATTTGCTGAGTCTTAACAATTTATACATCCACTGTTGGTCTCAAGCCTCCTTCATTTTAGAAAGAAAAAGGAAGAATGGAGAATGTAACTGTGTTATACAGTAAAGCCTCTTCCACAATCCCTTACTAGAAAAATTATTCTTAAAAGATTTCTAAATGTTGAACGAATCAATGTGTTTGGATATCCCATCAAAGTTATTTTTGGATAAAACAGAGCCTCAGAAATAGAAATGGTTAAAAGAATGTAGGAGTTGACAAGTCCAGGTAGGTCATAGGTATTGCAAGTGGACTTTGAAAACTAATGGAACCTGGAAGTAGGAGTTGAGCTAGTTTTAATCAGGTCACTGAAGGGCAGAAGAGCTACTGTAAGACACAATCTCAAACCCTGATTTAGAACTCTAGATTGGCATGGTTTAGCTAACATATAGGGTCAGAATGAACCACTTTGTTTTTGGTCTTCTTTTGAATCATTACCATTAAGGTACAAGAGAATTCAGTGGAAGTGAGTGTTTACTTCCTGAGTACTTAAACAGTGCTGATCTATTATAGGCATCGACCATCAGACTTTGTAAAAATGTATCTAAATTTCATTTTCTTTAATTCCTGTGACCTTTGATACAGAAAACTGTGAGCTGCTCCCTTCTTTCACTGGTCTTGTTGAAACTGGCTACTGCTACCTTTATAGTCTTTACTTATCTTGCCAGGCAAATGATAATTTGTAGTTAATATTTGCATTCCTACTATTACTAGCCAAATTAATTCTTTGCATTTCTGTAACTGGTTTGAGATCCTTTTCTGAGCATAGCTATCAAGATAATTGGTATTTTAAACACTTTTTTTTTTGCTAGTCCTGGGCCTTGGACTCAGGGCCTGAGCACTGTCCCTGGCTTCTTTTTGCTCAAGGCTAGCACTCTGCCACTTGAGCCACAGCGCCACTTCTGGCCGTTTTCTATATATGTAGTTCTGGGGAACCGAACCCAGGGCTTCATGTATATGAGGCAAGCACTCTTGCCACCAGGCCATGTTCCCAGCCCCTTTAAATACTTTTAATATAGTATCTTTTATATTTAAATTTTATATGTATTGCTTGGGGGGTGTACTGGGACTTGAATTAAAAGCCTCATGCTTGTTTGAATCTTTTGGTCAAGACTGGTGCTCTTACCACATGTCCACTCCTGACATTTTGCTAGTTAGAGGTAAGAGTTTCACAAACATTTCTGATCAGGCTGGCTTCAAACCAACCAAGATCTTCAGATCTCAGCTTCAGAGCAGCTAAGATTACAAGCATGAGCCTACAGTGCCCAGCAGTTTATATAATCCTTTATATTAAAAACACTAATATTTGGACATATTTTTCTATACCCCCAATTTTTCTTCAATTAGTGTGACTTTTAATATACACTTTTAAATTTCATATAATTAGTTTCTAAAGATTCTGGCATTTTTCAACTTAAAAAGCCTCTCTAGTGTTAAAATTTTCGTTAAGGGGGCTGGGGATATAGCCTAGTGGCAAGAGTGCCTGCCTCGGATACACGAGGCCCTAGGTTCGATTCCCCAGCACCACATATACAGAAAACGGCCAGAAGTGGCGCTGTGGCTCAAGTGGCAGAGTGCTAGCCTTGAGCGGGAAGAAGCCAGGGACAGTGCTCAGGCCCTGAGTCCAAGGCCCAGGACTGGCCAAAAAAAAAAAAAAAAAAAAAAAATTTTCGTTAAGGAGTCACATCTTTTCAAGGTTTAGGTTTTGTTTTGTTTTGGTGGGATTCAGAGCAGGGGCAAAGACAGACTTATGTGGTCAGCACTCCTGGCTCAGTTAAGCTTAGGAGGTTTTTGTCTACAAACATCTCTCCATCCTTTAAAACTATCAAGTTGACATAGTATGTTCAAGTTCCAAGTTGAAATATTATGTTCAGCCAGAAATTCCTCTCTACCCTCACTCTGACAGGGGTGGGCATTGAAGCTTTTTTTTTTTTCTTTTCCTTTTTATTGGTGCAACTAATCATATGGATTATTTCATCATAGGAAAGCTATAACCATTCTGAACTGTAGAAGGGCCAGAAGACATCTGCCACATAGTATGCAAAGGTGGGTGGCACCCTCTGGTGGGCCATTTGCAAACCAGCATGCTCTCTGACAGCAGCATTGGGACCTGTTTAGATTCATGTAAACAGGAGATTCAGGACCTAGGATATCAATCCATTAGAAGCAGCTCATGTGACCTGGGCAGTATTTCTGCTATGGAAATAAAAGAAGAGTAGGAGAGTAAGGAGATGGGTTTCTTCTCAGAAGTGACTGATTGGGCTAAGAAGGAAAAGGCAGTGGATGTGAGAAAAACTGGAGCTAATACAGGAAGTAGGATGGAGTTTAGGAGATGTAAAGGAGTGTGATATTAATGTGTTTTGTTTGTTCTTGACAGTTGTGGGGTTTGAACCCAGGGCCTGGGCACTGTCCCTGAGCTTTTGTGCTCAAGGCTAGCACTCTACTATTTTGGGCCACAGAGCCAGTTCTGGTTTTCTGGTTGTTAATTGGAGATGAGTCTCATGGATTTTCCTGCCCAGGCTGGCTTCAAACTGTGATTCCTAGAACTCAATGTCCTGAGTAGCTAGGATTACAGTCATGAGCCACTAACACCTGGATATTAATTTTTTTCTAGGTCAGTTCTGGCCTTGAACTTGTAGTTCTTTTGCTTTTAGCTTTCCCAGTGTTGAGATTACAGGAATGACACACAACACCTAGTTTTTAACTCCTAGATATTAACTCCTTGAACTGGGAACATAGCTCATAGTAGCGTTTTTGCTTCAAAAACACAAGGCCCAGGGTTCCATACCAAGTAATGCATATTAATTCCTTTGTTTTGAAATAGGTTCTTATCCTGTAGCCCAGTCTGGTCTCAAACTCATCATCCTCTTACTGTGGCTTTACAAGTCTTGGAATTTCAGGTATATACCACTATACCTGGCTCAAGATATTAACTCTTAATAAAAGCAGGCCTATATTGAGAAGGGAGAGACATATCCATATGAGGTTAGTCATGAAATTGGTGTTATTACAACACCATAAATCACCTTCTTTATATTAGTAGACCACTGGAGTAGGAATCTACCTGCAGCAAGATAGGAAAATTCATATATGTAATCAAAAAGTTTAAGGGCAAGGGCAATGTTGACTTTTGATTTAGACTTAGCTTTTTTTTTTTGGTAATGAGGTGGGCATGTTGGCTCATGCCTGTAGTATTAGCTACTGAAGAGAATGAGATATGAGGATCAAGGTTCAAAGCTAGTAGAAGCAGGCAAGTCCTTGAGACTTTTATCTTCCATTAACCAGCAAAGAGCTGGAAAGTGGAGCTAAGACTCAAGTGATAGAGCGCCAGCCAAGCACCCAGACCAAGTTCAAGACCCTGTGTTAGTACAAAACAAGTAAACACAAAATCCATGTAATGTTACTTTAAAATATATGTGCATTGAAACATTTATTTTTTGGGCTGGGAATATGGCCTAGTGGTAAAGTGCTCTCCTTGTATACATGAAGTCTTGGGTTCAATTCCGCAGCACCACATACATAGAAAAAAGCCAGAAGTGGCGCTGTGGCTCAAGAGGTAGAATGCTAGCCTTGAGCAAAAAAAAGAAGCCAAGGACAGTGCTCAGGCCCTGAGTCCAAGGTCCAGGACTGGCAACAAAAACAAAAGGAAACATATATTTTTCTACTTAGAAATGAAGGGTTTTATTTCTGTGACTACCTGAAATACACAAGTTATTGTAAATCTGCAAATGTAACTATTAGTAAGTTGACTGTTCCATTTTGGAATAACTATGTTTGGCTAATTTTGAATTAACATCTAATGAAATAAAGCTTATAGAAGTCTCACGTCAGTGTTGATGCTAGAAATGTTAATTGCAACATATGAGATTCCAACAGTTTATCAAAACTTAGAAATGCTGTTCAGACTAACCCCTGTATACTAGAATGCTAAATACAATTGTGATTAAATTGCTAATCACACGTTATTTCCATATAGTCACATGCAATTCCTACAGTGTACATGCCCTGAATATTTGATGTTTATCTAAAATTCAAGAGTGTTCTCTCTCTCTCTCTCTCTCTCTCTCTCTCTCTCTCTCTCTCTCTCCCCCTCTCTCTCTTCCTTCCTTCCTCCCTCCTTCCCTCCCTCCCCCTGTTTTCTAGTATTCTCCTCCCAGGAGACATTGGTCAGATCTAGAGTAATTTTTGTCAGGATTGGGGTGGTGCTGCTGCTGATAATCTAACACGATGAGGGTAGGAATGCTGCTAAACATAAGGAACAGGGCAGCTCCTTGAGTAGAGTTACTTGCTTCAAAATGTTGATGTGTGGGAAGGCTGAGAAATCCTCAATAATGTGAAGGCGGAGCCTTTCAAGGTTTCTGGTAAAAATCGCATACAATTTCGGAAGCTCGCGTTGTGTTCTGAGTCAATAAAGAAGGCGTCCGGCGCTGGAGACTTGGCTTTAAAATCCGTACCCACTAGCTACTCAGGAGGCTGAGATCTGAGGACCACGAATCAAAGCCAGACCGGACAGGAAGGTCCACGAGACTCATCTCCGATGAACTTCCAAAAAGCCGGAAGTGGAGCTGTGGCTCCAGTGGTAGAACCCTAGCTTTGGGCACAAAAGCCCAAGGGACAGTGCCCGGCCTTGAGTGCAAGTCCCAGGACTGGTTTACACACACACACACACACACACACACACACACACACACACACACACCCTATGCATTTCTTCTTGATGCTAATGGGGTGCAACAAAGTGTGAGACAACCAGAGTACCTTCTGCAGCGGTGGCCATGATGTACAAAAGCCTGCGCGTGACCTTGCTGTGGGACGAGAAGGCGCTCGGTTCCCGTGGAGCTGCTCAAGGAAGAAAGCCTAACACAGCCTTCCACAACCCAACCGGAAGTGGTTCTGCGGCCACGGCGTCCTTGTCCCCTAGCAACGCGTCGCGGAGGAAGTGGTTGCTGCAGCGGCGCCGAGTGCGCCTGCGCGGAGGCGGCGCCGCCTGCTGACGTGGAGCGAAAGCCCGGGTGGCAAGAGACCGGCGCGCTGTGTGGAGTGCGGGAACCGCTGGGGTGTCGTGACCGCGAGCGAGCCAGGCCGGGATGGCAGCGCCGCTCGCTCGGCACCGGGGAGCCGGGGCTGCGGGCCAGCACCGGCTGGTGCTGCTTTGGATGCTGTTGCTGGTGCCGCTGCTGGCGCGGCCCGCGGCGGCCCTGGTGGAGGGGCTGTACTGCGGCGCGCGGGACTGCTACGAGGTGCTGGGCGTGAGCCGCTCGGCCACCAAGGCCGAGATCGCGCGGGCCTACCGCCAGCTGGCCCGGCGCTACCACCCCGACCGCTACCGGCCCGAGCCCGGCGACGAGGGCCCCGGGCGGGCGCCGCCCAGCGCCGAGGCTTTCCTGCTGGTAGCGACCGCCTACGAGACTCTCAAGGTGAGGCTTGCTGGCTGCGGGGAGAGCGGGGTCGAGGCGCTTCCGGTCCCCGGCCCACTAGGCCAGGGCCTCGGCGACCTGGGTAGCTGTCACCTCGACCTTTTAGGAAGCTCGCGTTTTATCCCCACCTGGCCCGGTGAAAGAGCCGTCGGCTTCAAGTCTAGCTAGGATGGGAAGTGAGAACCGCCCTAGGCCTTGGGGTTACTGGCAGTCCCCTCCTCGTTTTTGACAGCCATGGTTAATGTGTATAGTTTGAGCATTTTCTGGATTCGTGCAAACATGCTCTTTGACTGAGAAAGCAAGAATAGACCTTCAAAACCTGAGCGACACAGTGGTTATGCCAGTTTGATTTAACAGACATGTGACTTCTAAGCATGGTATTAATGGTGACATTTTCATTGGGTTTAAAGAACTAGAAAAACATTCGACAGGAGCAGTAAACAAACCAGTCAGACAGCAGGATGTTTGACTCTTGGCTCCGAATCCCCCTGAGTGACCTTGGGTAGCAGTTTCTTCACATAGGCACAATGAAGGCCATGGTAATCTCACAGGGTTGTGGGGCTTTAATGGTAAGTGTGAGCCCCCTATGTAGGACATAGACACAGATCCTTAATGTCGTGGGGGTAAAACACTGAGAGTTTCTGATAGGAAATATTATGTCAGATATTTGTTTAGTTATTTGACAAAGAATGGGGACGGGAATTTAGCTTGCTTCTAGCACAGCAAAAACCATATAAGAAATCATCAAGTGGAAGCCATATTTGATGGATGTATTACTGCTTCAAAAGCCCTGTCATGCTATTACAACAACTATTATAGTAGTAGTTACATATATATTTTTAGTCTCTCACCCCTCTAGGCAATGTTTTCCATGTTGCTGTATAGTCTGCTTTCAATAACTACTTTGAGTGAATCTAATATATACATTATATGTTATGTTTCACCTAGACGCTATAATTTGACTATGAATTGTTTACATTAGTTTTACAGAACTGGAAATACTGTTCACATGCTGTCCAGAGCAGCTTGGGTAATTCAGAGTCATAAAATGGATGTGCTTAAATTCTCAATGTTGTTAGAGAGATGTAATTTTTATTGGCAGTTCACTGAGGTATAGGTAGGAAGCTGGGAAAGTCTTGATGCTGGAGATTACTTGCCCACTATTTAGGATAAAGTGTGATGACAGATTAAGAAAGAAGGAGAAACAGCTCACTCTTCAGGGCAGCCCAACATGGGAAAGCCAGTTGGCTTTTTTTTTTTTTTTTTGCAGAAGAGCTTGTGGTGCTCACAGCCAACTTGATAATGTGCCAAAGTTCTGTTGGTATATAAAGGAGCGAGCTAGCTAGCTCTGCCCAGATGGAGAATTTCCAGAGGAAAGAGCCGTAGAATTGCCTTCTGCTGGGTTTGGTGAGGCTAGAGGTGGATAGCTTTTGGTGAATGGGAAGCATTTTGGCAAGCTCTTTCAAAATAACTGTCAGAGTTAGGATACAGAAATAGTGACATGACAGATAAATTCTTACTGGGTGAGGCCCCAGAACTATTTTCTTGAAGAGATGATTTGGGGGGACGAATCTGGTGGCTCTATATTGGCTCCCTCTAAAAGTTTCAACCCTGAAAAGTTTGGGACTAAGTTGTCAGCTAATAAAAAGCTAAAAGTAATCTTTCTACACAAGAACAAGGATTTTTTGGGGGGAGGGGTGCTGGTATTGGGGTTTGAACTGGGAGAGACTTGTGCTCTTGGAGCTGGTGCTCTACCATTGAGCCACGCCTCCAGTCCAGCTTAAATTTTTTTTGATAGTTAATTGGAGCTAGAGTCTCTTGGACTTTGCTGAGGCTGGTTTTTTTTTTTTTTTTTTTTTTTTTTGGGCCAGTCCTGGGCCTTGGACTCAGGGCCTGAGCACTGTCCCTGGCTTCTTCCCGCTCAAGGCTAGCACTCTGCCACTTGAGCCACAGCGCCGCTTCTGGCCGTTTTCTGTATATGTGGTGCTGGGGAATCGAACCTAGGGCCTCGTGTATCCGAGGCAGGCACTCTTGCCACTAGGCTATATCCCCAGCCCTGCTGAGGCTGGTTTTGAATTACTGTCCTCAGATCTCAGCCTCCTCTAGCTCAGATCATGGGCATGAGCCACCAGCATCCAGAAGGAACTCTTAGCCAGTAAAACTAGTATGTCCAGTAAAGGTAATACTTTCACTTGACTTTGACAGGATGTTTGTGGTGGCCACAGATACCTTTAAACGGAACTAGAAACAGTCATACTGATGGAGTATTCTACAGTTATGCAATACAAAAGAGGATGGAAGTTTTCTGTGAGAGAAAGGGTGTGTGGAAGTAGTCTGGTCCTTTGAGAATCAGAACCAACAGAATTCTGAAAACTATTTAAGAATTTACAGAGATGAACATAGATTCAGCTTTCAAATGGAGCACCTCCAGGATCTATTTCCTCATTTTCTTGCCTTTACCTGGAATAAAGACAAGGACTTTGCTGTGTGGGGGATTAAAAAGGTATTGAAGACAAACAAGCAGCCTGATTATAATTTTGCAGTAACGGAGAATGTCACATCTGTGAAGACTGAATGAATGGGGCCATTCCATTTGGAGGGCCTTCTGTCTTCCATAGTATCCCATTGAGGCAAAGGGATGATGACATCTGCTTTGCTTATATTGAACCCTCAGGCTGGAAGAAGGCTGTGAGGGGTAAGAAATCGAGGTGGACTTTGCTAAAAACTAGCCAGGTAGAATAGTGAGAGAAGGCTCCAGTGGCTCCACAATAAAAATGGCAGGCAGAAGTCTAGCTCTGGATGTTGATAAAGCACAACCAAAATGGAAACTATGTGTGAGACAAAACATACTGAGGTTGTTTTGGGTCAAATAAGGATCCCTTTGAGCAGGAGGATTTGGGGGTTGTTTTGATGGAGATTATTAAGAAAGTATACTAACAAGAATTAAGTGTAGTTGACAAGACAAAAAGACACACTAGGTAGTTGCTGATTTAGCAACAAAAGATTCAGCCTGTGTCTGGAGAGTAAGAAAAAGTAGGATGAATAATACGGAAGTTGAAAATACTGGTCAAGTGCTCCCACCAAGTCATGCCTAGTTCACAGTCCCAAGTAATTTGCAATTCCAGATCTCAGCAAGGCAACATTAATTATGATTTATACTGCTGTGTAAGTTAGGACCATGCAGTAATATTTCACTTATTTGACTACTGGAAACTGAGGGAAATCATGGACTTTGGAGGTAAATAGACTATCTTGCTATGTCAAAATTGGGTTTGCTGAAGTGGAACACTCTAGTCCCACTCTTAATGTGGCTATAGCACTTATCACTGTACTGTAAATGTTGAGAAGCCCCTCCCCAGTAAACCATGTTTCTCATTGTGGGGTGAATATCCATAGCGCCCAACACAGTGTCTGGCACATCACATAGTAAATATCATTTAATTGAACTCACATATGAAGACAGACTCAGAATGGAATTTCTATTCAGAAATTAAGTATCTGGCATTTTGACATTATGTGCAGCCTACTTTTCAAGAGTGGCATAGATATATAAATTGCATAGTTATGAATGATAAATTCCTATGTAAGAGAAAATTATACTTCTGCTTTTAATGTTCTCGGGAGGTTTTTTTTTTAGTTGAGAACAATTGCCATTTCCTAATGTAGATAATAAAAGAAATGTCAGAAAAACAAGCAGATGTAGAAATGGAGAAGATGCACTTTGGAAAAACTGACTGGTAGAAAATAGGAAAGTAGTAGAAATTGACGGCATTTTGCAAGGTCACAGGTGAACATCAAACAGATTTTAGGAATATTGATGGCATGAGAGTGGATATGGTGGGAGGATGCAGAAGGAGAGCCTACTCCAGCCTTGCCTTTAAGGGAAGTATCACAAAAACACCGCCCTTTCTTTTTATTAGTCTGATTGCAGTGGGTGGTAGGGCTTAACATAAAGGGAATATTGAGCCTCTTGCCTTTTTGCTGTTGTGAATTCCCCTAGCCAGCCCTGACATAGGTGCTGCAGAAGAAACCATGGCAGTGGAATAGGCACAGCTCCTGGCTAAGCTTTTAATATAACAAGGGAGACAAATACTTATTGTTTGGTTATTTATTTAGATTATAACAATATGTGTGGATTATACTGCAACACAGAGAGGAGACAATTATTTCTCCTTGGTCGATTAGAGAATATTTGAGCTGGATTTGGAAAAATTGACAATGTTGAGGTTTTTGGTGTGTTTTTTTTTGCAGGGTGGGGGCGGGTTGTGACACTAGGGTTTGAATTTAGGGCCTTTGGCTTGCTAGGCAGATGCTTTATCACTGAAACCACAGCTCCTCCAGGAAAGGGACGTTTCTAAGGGAAGGAAAACCTAGTCAGCAGAAACAAGAGTGTTTAAGTTTGTTTCAGAAAAGAGATATAATTTGGGAGGTGTGGTGATGAATGAGTATTTTATTCACCTCCACCAAAGATACTTTTACATTTATTCCAAGAACTCTCTATTTTGGGAAAAAATTCACTATACTTATTAGTGTTTTTATTCTAGTCACCCAAATTTTAATCAGGCATTCATAATAATTGGGAAGAGTTGGCCCTCTGTGTTCATAGGTCCTCCATTCACAGATGTAACAGCTACAGATGGAAAATACTTATTACACTCTCAGATAGTATTAAGTAATCTGCCAGTGAGTTAGGGTTACCTAGGGTAATATAGGCATAGGTTATATCCAAATAGATTGAGAGTGTGTGTGTGTGTGTGTGTGTGTGTGTGTGTGTGTGTGTGTGTGTGTGTATGTATTAGTATTGGAGCTTGAACTCAGGGCCTAGGTGCTATCCCTTAGCTTTTTCACTCAAGGCTGCTGTTCTACCACTTGAGAGCCACTGTTTCACTTCCAGCTTTTTGATGGTTAATTGGAGATAAGAGTCTTGGATTTATCTGACTTGGCTGGCTTCAAACCATGATCCTCAGGTCTCAGCCTCCTTGAGTAGCTAGGATTATAGGCATAGGAACTAGTGCCCTGCCTGAAATACAGCTTTTATGTAAGAAACTTAAGCATTTTAGGATTTTGGTATCTGCAGTGTCCTAGAACTAATCCCCATGAATACTGGACAACCACATTCATGAAAATATTATGTAAATTTCTATTACAGTTATGGTGCTGAAAAACAGCCATATTAAGTACATGGATAGATTATTGTCTACAAATAAAGCCGTTGTTTCAAATGCCTATTCTGGATATGACTCTCTGGGTTTAGTTGGAAGGAATGTCGAGTTTGATAATGATTTTTCCCAAGGGTCCAAAAGGTGTAGTAGTACCTGGATTTTCTGTTTGGAACCCTTAGTTTCACCCATTATTCCCTACTATATCTTAATTGTGGTGCTGTGATTCTGACCTTATGATGTTACCAGCAACCAATTAGTGTTCTTGATCAACCTGAAAACTATTATGTTGATACAATTTTAGCAAGGAACTGAACAGTTGACAGATACCGCCATCTCACCTTACTCCATACTGGAGAATAAACCAGGGCCTCACACATACTAGACAAGTGCTGTGCTGCCACTGAGCTACATCTCTAGCATCTAATATTTTAATTTACCTCATGCAGATTTGTTATGGGTAAATGGAACATTCTGAGGCATAACAAGAGTTCAGACCTTTTTTTTTTACACTTGGTTTTTTTTTTGGTTTTTGTGTTGTTGGCCAGTCCTGGGGCTTGAACTCAGGGCCTGAGCACTGTCCCTGGCTTCTTTTTGCTTAAGGCTAGCACTCTGCCACTTGAGCCACAGCGCCACTTCTGGCGGTTTTCTATATATGTGGTGCTGGGGAATCAGAACCCAGGGCTTTATGTATGTGAGGCAAGCACTCTTGCCACTAGGCCATATTCCCAGCCAGACATTTTTTTTTTTTAATGCCAGTACTGGGACTTGAATTTAGGGCCTGGGTGCTGTCCCTATGCCTTTTGACTCAGGCTACTTCTATTTGAGCCTCAGCTCCATTTCTACCTTTTTGGTAGTTAATTGGGATTTTCTATCCAGGCCAGCTTTGAACCTCTATCCTAAGATCCCAGCTTCCTAAGTAGGTTGGATTAAAAGTGTGAGCCACTGGTGCCTGGCTATAAAGATCTTTATTTGCCATGTTTTCACAGATATGCCACTTCTAGATTGAAAGCCTGTGGGATTTGTGAGAGGGAAACTATTTTAGCAAAACATAGTTTCAGATTAGATGATCAATGACTTATTAAGCTCTGTTTTGGAGTTTGAACTTTATGTTTTGAATAGTTAAGACTAGTCTTAAAGTGGAAAAGTGATAGACTTGTTTCTTCCAGAATCTCAGAGCAATTAAAAGTTAGGAAGGATAAAATGGTATGTTCTTGACAGCTCATTTCCCTGGTTTTGAGAATCTCATCGCTTCTCACTTGTAACTTGAGTATCTCTTGGTTGTTTCTGTTTCTAATTCCTCACTTCATTTTGTTTGTTTAAAAGCTATACTTAGGATTTCTTCTTCACTATTCACTATATAACTTCCTCATCTCCATTTCATTCCAACTATCATGAGACTAATATGTATACTAGTCTAGGTACTGAAACCATTCTTGTGAACAGATGAACAGTAGCACTTTGATCTCAGGATTTGTCAGTTGCTTCTTATTTCTTCTTCCTCCTGTCAGTTGCTTATTTCTTCTTCCTCCTGGAACATTTTTTTTTTTTTTTGCTAGTCCTGGTGCTTGAACTCAGGGGCCTGAGCACTGTTATTGCCTTCTTTTTGCTCAAGGCTAGCACTCTACCACTTGAGCCACAGCGCTACTTCCAGCTTTTTCTATATATGTGGTGCTGAGGAATTGAACCCAGGGCTTCATGTATATGAGGTGAAGATTTTACCACTAGGCCATATTCCCAGCCCCCTGGAACATTTTTTATATTAATGTCTTCAAGGCCTCCTGCTTTAATTTCCTTAATGTAGTTTTCTATTTTTCTATCCATAGCTATTCCTTTCCCTTTTCCTTTCTCTTTTTCCTTTCCCTTTCCCTTTCCCTTCTCTTCCCCTTTTTCTTTCTCTTTCTCTTCCTTTTTCCTTTTGTCATCCCTTCCCCCTCTTCTCTTTTTTGTTTTCTTCCTTCCCTTTCCTTCCTTCCCCTTCCCCCTTTCCTTTCCTTTTTCTGTGTCATTATTTCCTGATTAAAAAATGCCAATGTTTTTTGTTTTGTTTTGTTTTGTTTTGGCCAGTCCTGGGCCTTGGACTCAGGGCCTGAGCATCATCCCTGGCTTCTTCCCGTTCAAGGCTAGCACTCTGCCACCTGAGCCACAGCGCCCCTTCTGGCCGTTTTCCATATATGTGGCACTGGGGAATAGAACCGAGAGCTTCATGTGTAGGAGGCAAGCACTCTTGCCACTAGGCCATATTCCCAGCCCTATTTTTTTTTTTTTGAAAAATTAAGTGATCAAATAGATAATGATGCAATTAACCAAAACACGAGGAACCGATTTAGTTTTTTGAGCATGTTGAACTGCAGATGTTTTATGTTATATTTAGAAACTGTTTAGTTTGTAGTTGAAAGGAGGAGGCAGGAAGAATAACTTTGTTACTAGTGTATAGGTGATAATCCAAACCCAAACCCTGAAAGTTGTTGAGACTCCCATGTAGAACAAGAAGGTAGCTTCACTAGTAACTGGTGGGCAGAGAATAAGAAAGGAAATAGAATGGGTATATGTATGGCCTGGAAAAAAGTAAGAAAAGAAGCATTTGTGTGTGTGTGTGTGTGTGTGTGTGTGTGTGTGTGTATGTATTTAAAATATGACTAAATTTTCATTTATTATTTGATTCCTGGCCTTAACTATCCAAAAATGGTTTCTGAATTCTCTGTAATAGAAAATTTTTATGTAAAAATTGCTGTAAATTCATACTATTGCAACTTATACTTTTGAGATCAGACAGTGCATTGCTCCTTCATGGGCAAGAGTATGGTGCTCCTTCAACTGGGGAGGGGTCATTTTCCTAAGAGAAGGAAAGGGTTCAGTGCTGTCTTTGCTTGTGGGTCTCCTCTTGTTCACTTTTGATCTAGATTTTGGTGGTTTGTTCCAGTCCTCCTGCATATGCCCAAGAGGATTGGGAGTGGATGGATACCAGCAGAAGCACCATTTATTCCTGTAGACATTAGAGTCAAGGAATTAATTTCCCTGCTTGTCAAGGCTCAGGACAGAGAGGAGGAAGAAACAAGTATAAAGGTTTTGATTTTGGCAAGAAGTTGGAACTCCTCACCCTGGGACCTTAAGATCCACACTATTGCTGAAAGAGAAAGTACTACCTTATTGAAAGGTAAGATATTAAGCTGTTTTAAGGTTTAAGATATTTTAGCCACATTAGTGTATTTCCGTAAGCTATGAATTTAAGCAGTTATTTTTGCCAAGCTGAAGTTTTTGTGACATAATCACATCCCCATCCACCTTGTTGGTGAGCTGGATACCAATGTGACTGGAGAGATGTGTATAGTGAGGCAAAATCATTACAAATTCCACTCATTTTTGAAATGACATTTACTTGATGCCAAGCACTGTGTTCAGGCCCTGGATATAATACAGAGATTAATAAATCACCTTATCTACCTTTAGAAACCTATACTCAAGGAAAAGCAAAAAGAAAACCAAAAAATCCTTATGGTTACAATGTGATAAGTGCTATAATAAATAGGTACTAAGTGTAATAAAAGTGTTCCAAAAGCAGGGGGCAGAGTTAAGTGGTAAAAGCACTTGCCCAGCATGCACAAGGCCAAGGGTTCCATCCGCACGGCCACAGAAGTCTGTCTGAGGCAGAAACATTTGTATTGTTTAGGAGATCTTGAAGTTAGAAGAAAGGAAGGTTGGCTTCAAGTTAGAAAGAATCATATGTTCAGAGATGAGAAAGCTCATAGTGGGAACACACACCAAATGCCAGAAATTGCTCTTGATGCTAGTGCAGTAAAAGCAGGGAGAGTGGTAAGTGGTAGTGCTAGGAAGGTATGTAGTGCCAGCAGTACAGACCTTTGTACATGCCAAGGGGAAAATTTAACTTTGGTTATGCAGAAGCCATGGAGATTAAAACACACACACACACACACACACACACACACACACACACACACACACACGTCAGGCTACCTTAATTCTAAGATTAGTAGGAGAAAAAAAATACATGGTGTAATAAAAATATACCTTAAACTTTCTGATTGGGTCAAAAATGAAAGGTGGTCCTTCTTCTTCTTTTTTTTTTTTTTTGGCTAATATTCTTGTATTCTAAACCCTATAGGTTACTAAAAATAGGATTTTAACCTAAAGCTGTTGAGCACTCCTTTTACTACATTGTGCCAACGTTGAATACATTCTAATTTGCACGTATGCTTTAGCCTTCATGCTTAGTTTCTTCAGTTTGGAGAGAAAACTGTAAGTCTTACAGTGAAAATTCAGTAAATTGAATATATGCTATAATAACAATGAACTAACCAACTTCCTAGTCTCTAATGATGACCAAATCAGGATCACAAATTTATGGTGATCCCAGGAAAGGAAATCATCCTGAGAAGAGCTAGATGTCTTGTGATATTTAGTGTTTAGGTGTGCTTGAGAACTTTCTAAGGGGCTCTGGAGAGATCCCACAGGTTCTTCTGACAGTGGAGAGGCCAGGTACATGGGATAGATTTTGAAGTTGTTGGTATTAGAGCCCCTTAGAGGACTTCACGGCTTGGTGAAGTCACAAATCTGGCAACAGTGAGAAGATGGTGACCCTAGAGGAAGATCTGGGTGAAATACGCTTCCTATGGCTAGCCATTGGACATATGGCCCCTACTTCCAGGTATCCATGACACCTAAAGCTCTTGATGTATTCTTCACTTGGAGGAGCACAGCCAATCATGCTAGACTGAGACCTTTGAATGAAGTGATGTTGGGTTGTAGTTATCTGATTTCAGTGTGGCATTTGGTTTTAGAAAATTACATTACTTCCCCTGCAATCCCATCTACTCAGGTTGAAATCTTGAGGATATTGGTTCATAGCCAGTTCTACTTCTAAAAGATAATCAGCAGAAAGCTAGGCTAGAAGTGTGGCTCAAGTGGTAGAATGTCAACCAAGGAAGCAAGCTGAAGTGTGAGGCCATGAGTTCATATCTCAGTACTAGGACAAAAAATTACATATAATCTAGTTGGAATAAGAAGAATCATATTTGAAGAATCGTGTAGTTCAAAAGGCATATGCCAAGATTGAAAGGATCAAAGATTTCAGGCCCAAAGCAGAACATTTGTATAAAGTTAAGCCCCCCAAGGAGAAAGAGAGTGGGGAATGGAAAAATATTGGAAGAATGCCTGAATACTAAACATGAGAAATTTGAAGAGGCATGGCTTTAGTCCTCAGGACTCTGTGGCACCTTGGTAAAGACTTCCCCTTTTAGATGAAATGATAAGACAATTTAAGGAAGAGCAGTGGGTTGACAGTTGGAGGGTTGGAATGTATAGCAATGGCCACAGATTCTGACAAGAGAACTACAAGGAGTGGGCTTGACAGTAATCAGCCTGAGCTCCTTTTCCCTTGTGATGGGCAGTCCTTACACTGGTCTTCTGTAAAATAATCTGTACATACATTTATATGTAAACAACCAGTCACCTAATTTCATATACTAGAGAGAAGTAAAAAAGTCTTAATCTAGTGAACCTAGGATAACTTTTTACTGACCCCTCACTTAAGTTCAGAATTCTTTACTAGAATATATATGGTGGTTAAACACAGGGAAGATTTCTATTGTTAGTAAATTTCTTATTTTGAACTTAGGATAGAGGACACAGGAGGCCCTCAGACCCCCCAGAGCATCTGTCTAGAGTAGCAGGCTACTAGGTTAGCATTTGAATTGTCTTTAGCTCTACTTTATAACGACTAAGTAGTTGGACCTAGAAGGAAATCCTCTAAAGAAGATGTTGTTTCTGTAATGGTTTTGATTGCACTTGTTTATCGAGGGGACGGATTTGTTTTGGTCTTTTAACAATTTTGTGAAATTAAGCAAGCTGAAAAAACAAGTTTAGAACATATTTTAATAGATTTTCAATCTTGGTTGCTTAGTGAGACATTTGCACTTATTCCTGTTAGAAATTGATTAGAATTAGGAAAATCTTAAGAACTATTTTATTTGTGAACATTCCAAGCAGCATTTCAGAATGCTGTAATTCTTTCTACAGAATTGATATGAGTAAGATGAGTTTCTTCATTTATTAACTGGGTTATGGCACTGTATTATAATGGTTAAGTACTATATGTTTGTAACATGTTTTTGTACAATATATGTCATTCGGTGTACAAAACAACCATGTAAACATGTTAGGGCAGGTAGTAATTACCTGTGTTGTACTTGTACAGGGACTTGAACTCAGGACTTCATGTTTGTTTGGTTCACAGTTGGCATTCTACTGCTTGAGCCATACCTCCAGTCTGGCATTTTTGCTCGATAACCAGAGATGAAGTCTCAAAGACTTTTTCTGCCCCCAAACAGCCAGCTATTTTTGAACCATGATTCGTTGGGTCTTAGTGCTCCCCTCCCCCAGTAGCTAGTATTGCAGGCATGAGCTACTGGCACCTTGCTAGTATTACCTATTTTTGCAAAGCCAGGATGAGGCTCAGAGATGCGTACTATTTTGCCCAAAATGACCAAGCTAGACTTTGATCATTGTACTAATATCTTAATGTTTCTTCTTTTTTTTTTTTTGCCAGTCCTGGGGCTTGAACTCAGGGCCTGAGCACTGTCCCTGACTTCTTTTTGCTCAAGGCTAGCACTCTACCACTTGAGCCATAGCGCCACTTCTGGCTTTTTCTATATATGTGGTGCTGAGGAATCGAACCTAGGGCTTCATGTATATGAGGCAAGCACTCTACCACTAGGCCATATTCCCAGCCCCTCATCATTTCTTTTAAGATAAGCCTGATTTCATCTACTTTTTGCTAGCTAATCATTGCTTTCAACAAATTTTCTATACAAGGCTGGAACCTGATTTAGAGGATGGATATATATATATGTATATATATACACAAATATATATATAATACATAAAATAAACAGTTATTAAGGCTATTGGCATGTTCTTAAATTGAAGGAACATGTGCAATTCTTACTAGCACTGGAGTACTAGCTAAAAATGCATGGTTAATGGTTAAAGTCTTCTAGGAAGATTAATACTCAAGAATTATTAAAGTCCTAGTAACAAGCTTATCTTTGAAGAAGAGTATTGGGAAATTTTTTTATTGTGACAGTTATAATTCTTTTAGTCCAAATAATCTTTATAATTAGGAGATTTTAGATTTGACAACAAATTCTATACTGAGGACATTTAATGACGTCTTGTCATTTTTCAGGATGAAGAAACACGGAAAGATTATGACTACATGCTGGATCATCCAGAAGAATATTACAGCCATTACTATCACTACTATAGCAGGCGCTTAGCCCCTAAAGTGGATGTTAGGATAGTAATTTTGGTCAGTGTGTGTGCTATTTCTATGTTTCAGGTATGTATTTCCATGTGTATACATGCACACTATTGCCTATGGTACATATTAAAGCTACACAAGTATGTTTTTGTTTATTTGTTTTGTTTTTGTTGCCAGTCCTGGGGCATGGACTCAGGGCCTGAGCACTGTCCCTCGCTTCTTTTTGCTCAAGGCTAGCACTCTACCTCTTGAGCCATAGTGCCACTTCTGGCCTTTTTTCTATGTATGTGGTGCTGAGGAATTGAACCCAGGACTTTATGTATATGAGGCAAGCACTTTACCACTAGGCCATATTCCCAGCCCCACAAGTATGTTTTTGTAGCATTCTGTGTTCATTTAAGATTAGAAAGATATCCACTTGTCCTAGCAGCTAGCTGGCAGTATTAGCATACTTGTCAGTGAGAAATCTAAGAAATGGATGACTATTATTGCATAGCTATTTCTGTCTTTTCTCAGGAACCCTCTATGGTGTCTATCCCATGACCACCAGGTGACGTCATTTACTTTTGAAAAACTTTTCAGTGATATCTCATAAACTTAAGAAAAGGAAGAACTCCTTAATATGGCAAATCCTGGCTCTTATCCACTAATGCAAGTAATACTACCCTTGTAATGATTACTGCATGCACTGAAAGGTGCTGCTTAGGGTGAAAACCACTGGGATAGATTAGAAAATGTACAGGAATTTTTATGTGATTTTAAAATACCACAGTACCCTAACTTTAGCCTGCACACAAGTCAAGAGAACACTCATGTAGGCTGAAATTAAGGTTCTGTGGTATTTTAAAACTACCACATAGTTTTTGCCATTGAATTCTTCCTCTTGTAAGTAGGTTATAGTTTAAGTGGGAGTAGAGACTATCTTTTACTACTAAAGTAAAATCTTTGAGATTTGTTATTATTATTTTCTTTTTTGTTGTTTTTCTTGAGATCTGATCTTGCAGCTTAGCCTGAGCTGACCTTCAGTTCTCCATCCTCTTTTATCAGACTCTTGAGGGCCTAGACCACAGTAGTGCTCTACTGGGCCTAGCCAGGTTTCTTTTTTAAAATCTGTGGGTTTCTTGGGTGCTGGCATTTTATAGAGTCTCTGTGGTTCTTTTAGCTTAAGTGAATTTTGGTACTAAAAGTGGTCCATTTTTCTTTGTTTAATATTCTAGTACTTCAGCTGGTGGAATAGCTACAATAAAGCAATCAGCTACCTAGCCACAGTGCCCAAGTACCGCATCCAGGCAACAGAGATCGCCAAGCAGCAGGGACTGCTCAGAAAAGCCAAAGAAAAAGGCAGAAACAAGAAATCCAAAGAGGAAGTTCGTGACGAGGAGGAGAACATCATAAAGAACATTATAAAAAGTAAAATTGATATAAAAGGAGGCTACCAGAAACCTCAAATACGAGATCTGCTGCTGTTCCAAATCCTTTTAGCTCCCCTTCACCTGTGCTCCTACATGGCCTGGTATTGCCGGTGGATCTATAATTTTAACATCAAAGGCAAAGAATATGGGGAGGAAGAGAGACTATACATCATTCGTAAGTCTATGAAAATGTCACAATCCCAGTTTGATAGTCTAGAAGACCATCAGAAAGAAACTTTCCTTAAACGGGAGCTCTGGATAAAGGAGAATTATGAGGTGAGTATTCAATCTGCCGGATGTTATTATGATGAGACAGTGGGTTTCTAGCCTGTAATTCGTCTTAAAATTCTCTGATTCAACTAATTCCTAGTGTCATTTGTTGCGTGGAACAGTGGAAAGAGTGGGACAATGTTTGTTTTTGCAAGGGTGCTCCAACAAACTTTAAGTTGTGCTCAATAAAAGTTACTCTGTCCCAAGTTTGCTTCTAGTGATGAAAACCTAGCCACAGAGACTGATTAAAAAGAGGGCAGAGGAAGGGAGAGAGTAAGAGATGGAGTACTTTTGAAGAAACTATTTCAAAATAATAAGCACAGAATTTTCTGTATAATAACTTCTATATCTAGGAAGTTTTACTTTACTTTTAAATTTAATTGACTTTCTGCAATGCCTTTAAACTTGGAGCATTTTATTAAATGCTTCATTTTATAACTGTCAACTGTAGAAATTATTTTGAGATGATTAAGTTATCCACAGTATTAAAGGGACTTACAGTCTCATTGTGATAATGCTGTTTCAGGTTCTCGAACATATTAAGTATAAGAATTAGCATATTAAATACAAGAAGAAAACATACTGAAAGCTTAAAAAATTTGAAAGATGATTTTTTTTTTCTTTTGGTGCGGGTATAGGGGCTTGAACTTGAGGAGGTAACACTTTCATTTGCTCAGCTTGTTTGCTCATGGCTGGTGCTCTATCATTTGAGCCAAGGTTCAAGTCTGGTATTTTGCTAGTTAATTAGAGATGGAGTTTCACTGACATTTCTGCCCAAGCTAGCTTCAAACAAGATTCTCATGGTCTCAGTCTCCTGAGTGGCTAGGATTACAGCCATGAGCCGCTGGTGTATGGCTTTAAAATTTTTTTCATAGTCACTTCTTTATATATAATGTCCTAGGGCTGGGAATATGGCCTAGTGGAAAGAGTGCTTGCCTCCTACACATTCGATTCCCCAGCACCACATGTATGGAAAACGGCCAGAAGGAGCGCTGTGGCTCAGGTGGCAGAGTGCTAGCCTTGAGCGGGAAGAAGCCGGGGATGGTGTTCAGGCCCTGAGTCCAAGGCCCAGGACTGGCAAAAAAAAACAAAACAAAACAGAAAAACAACATATATAATGTCCTACATAGATTTTATTGAAAGTAGAATTTTGATCTAAGGTATATTTAAGTATACTAGCTTATAAATTGTTTTGCTAAACAAATATATTCATCCTGTTCATAAATAATGTAAATATGGATAGTTATATATCATTTAGCTCTTGAACTATTTGCAAAGTTTTCTTCTTTAAAACTACATTATAGATTGCTGTATGGGGATAAATTATCATGTATGAGATGATCAATTATATGAATTACCATATTCTGCATGAGCCATTACTTCCTAATGTGTGTAAGTAATAGATCTTTATAACAGATGATGTTAGGGGCTGGGGATATGGCCTAGTGGCAAGAGTGCTTGCCTCGTATACATGAAGCCCTGGGTTCAATTCCCCAGCACCACATATATAGAAAACAGCCAGAAGTGGCGCTGTGGCTCAAGTGGCAGAGTGCTAGCCTTGAGCAAAAGGAAGCCAGGGACAGTGCTCAGGCCCTGAGTTCAAGGCCCAGGACTGGCAAAACAAAACAAAACAAAAAAAAAAACAGATGATGTTGCTATGAGATTGGCTATGATAGCTTTCCCATTTAGCTTCAGTTAGCAACCACCAAAAGTTACAGAAATATTGGTGTTCTTTGTTTTTGACCTGTATAATTTATATAACCTTTGGAGACTTATTTTTAAAACTTTTTTTTTTTCTTTTTTGAGCTAGTCCTAGTGGTGTCCACACTTGTAATCTCAGCTACTCAGGAGGTAAAGACAGGAGAATTAAGGGCTGGGAATATGGCCTAGTGGTAAAATGCTCACCTCCTATACATGAAGCCCTGGGTTTGATTCCTCACCACCACATATATAGAAAAAGCCAGAAGTGGTGCTGTGGCTCAAGTGGTAGAGTGCTAGCCTTGAGCAAAAAGAAGCCAGGGACGGTGTTCAGGCCCTGAGTTCAAGCCCCAGGACTGGCAAAAAAAAAAAAAAAAAAAAAAGACAGGAGAATTGAGAGTTTGAGACCAACCCAGCTGGGGTTTGAAAAACTCTTTCACAAAAGGACTGGTAGTTTGACTCAAGTGGTAGAGCTTTGTCTAGCATGTTGGAGACTCTGGGTTCATTCCCCAGTATTGAAAAAGGAAAAGCCAACAGTTATGTATATTTTTATTGTTATTATAGACATGATATACAGAGGGGTTACCATTTCATAAGTCAGGTAATGAGTACTTTTCTTTTAGAGCCAGGCACAAGTGGCTTAGGCCTCTAATCCTAAGCCACTCAAGAGGTTGAGACCTGGAACATTGTAGTTTGAAAATAGCCTGGACAGAAATGTCTTCAGAAACACCGGCTCCAAAATAACTAGATAGAGGCATGACTCAAGTGATAGAGCATCAGCCAGAAAGCCAGAAGCAAGCAATGTGAGCAAGTATGAGGCTCAGAGTTCAAACCCTGATACTGTTTTTTGTCTTTGCTTTTTAAAAAGATAGATATTGATTCACT